>NW_023397171.1:0-58824 GCF_011125445.2 Fundulus heteroclitus | reverse complement strand
GGCGGTTGGAGAGTCGCGCTGCCACACTCCGGCCTGCTGGCGCCGTCACCAGAGCGTGGAGGATTTCCCCGATGGTCCCCACAGAGAAGGAGCGATCAGCCACCGTGCAGGACGATTTCTTTTAAGATGGAAAACATCAAAGCATGAAGAATCGTGCATTCTTCACCATAATACCAAATGTTGTTGCAATATCAGCAGTTCTGGAGTTTTCCACAAACAAAAGGCTCTATGCAGTGTTGAGTCTGTTTATCTTCTGTTTATTAAGCCATCCTGGCTGCGCCATCAGCATCACACACCATCCATCCATCAACATATCATCCCTCCATGGATATGTACACACGTCAATGATATAAATTCACAGGGAACTTTTGTGATGGCCTTTAAAAACTGGAGAAAAAAGGACTGAACTCCTTAACTCAACTTCAATTCAATTTTATTTATATAGCGCCAATTCAAAACACGCCATATCAAGGCATTTCAACAAAGTAAAATTCAATGAAATATACAGATCGGTCAAAAGGTTTGACATCAAATGGAACCCAGTCGATTGCATCAAGTCTTGACAAGCACCATTCACTCCTCCTGATGTCCTTCAGTAGCCTAAGCCTATAGCAGCATAACTATAGAGATAGCTCAGAGTAACTTAAGCCACTCTAACTATAAGCCTAGTCTTAAAAGTAGACGGGGTGTCTGCCTCACGGACCAAAAATTGGGAGTTGGTTCCACAGGAGAGGAGCCTGATAGCTAAAGGATCTGCCTCCCATTCTACTTTTAGAGACTCTAGGAACCACCAGCAGACCTGCAGTCTGAGAGCGAAGTGCTCTGTTAGGAACATACGGGGTAATCAGAGCTCTGATATATGATGGAGTTTGATTATTAAGGGCTTTATACGTTAGAAGAAGAATTTTAAATTCTATTCTTGATTTAACAGGAAGCCAATGAAGGGAAGCTAAAATTGGAGACATATGATCCCTCTTGTTGATTTTCATCAGAACTCTTGCTGCAGCATTTTGGATCAGCTGAAGGCTTTGAACTGCATTTTGTGGACTTCCTGATAGTAAAGAATTACAATAGTCCAGCCTTGAAGTAACAAATGCATGGACTAGTTTTTCAGCATCACCCCTGGACAGAATGTTTCTAATTTGGCGATATTCCGGAGTTGAAAAAAGGAAACTCTGGAAACCTGTTTAATATGGGATTTAAATGACATGTCTTGGTCGAAAACAACACCAAGATTTTTAACTTTATTACCAGAGGCGAAGTTAATGCCACCCAGATTAAGTGATTGATTAAGAACTTTATTTTTTGAGGACTCTGGCCCAAAGATTACAACTTCTGTCTTGTCAGAATTTAAATGCAGGAAATTTAAAGTCATCCAGCTTTTGATGTCATCAAGACATGACTGCAGTCGAAGTAACTGATTGGAATTATCAGGATTTATGGATAAATCATCAGCATAACAGTGGAAATTAATCCCATGCTGTCTGATAATTTTGCCAATCGGAAGTGTATGTATATGGAAATTAACTTGTCTTTAAAGAAGGGTTTTTCTCCTTCTACTGCTACGACCTTCACTTTATCCAACCAAAGACTCAGAAACAAATGCCTACAAGCTGGACTTTTTAACGTCTTCCTAATCATCAAGTCCAACATTATTGTACAAACTCATCAACACTCCTATCAGAATCCGCCGTAAACCTCTAGGCTTCCATGCTTGCAATCAACCCAGAACCCACTTTAAATCTTTGAAGCCAGTAATTCAGGACGGAGGCGTCTGGTTTTGGCTGGACCGGGACCGGCAGGATTTGAGTTTGAGTCTGCCTAACAAACCATGTGTGGACCGGTGCTTTTTGGACTTACAGCTTTGCTCATGATGAGAGGCAGCAGGTCATTAAGGTACGGAGCAAACTTGTCTGCAGGAACACTGGAGGTCACCAGAGGAATCCCTTCTCCTGCAAACTCCTGGAGCATGGCGTCGTACTCGGCCTGAAGCAGAAAGCTCAATGAAAAGCCGCGCCTTCAGTAAACAATCACCTTCTGGGTCAGCATGGTGAGCAAAAGACACGCGGCTCTTCATTAAGTTACTTAAACCTAGCATGTATTCCACCAGACTAACCGCCCTGATGGTTGAGGTGGACCATGCTGGTCTTCATCATCAGCTTCATACGTTGCCTGTGTGCCACTGCCCTTGCAGGCGGTCTAAAACCCAGGCAGAAGGGAGCAACAACTAAAAACAGCAAAGCATTCCGGTCAGTTTTATTATCAAAACTTTGGCCTCGCTTCCTGTTCGGTTTAAGGCCGGATGAGTCACAGTCCTGTTGTCCGTCCTCCCACCTTTTTCTTCAGCACGTCACGGATCAGGTGGCTGATCTCCTTGAGGTGGGAGGGGTTTCTGAAAACCTCCCCCTTGCAGGACTTGATCACGCCGTTCATGGCTTCCAGGACGCCCATCACCACCAGACGCTCGCGGTCCGTCCGCACCGTCTCAAAGAAGCATGGGAGAACCACGTCCAGCAGCTTCAACAGGGCTGGGGCCAGAGATTGGAGAAATAAGAAGAGCATCTTGTGGGGGGGGGGGGGCAGATAGCATGTTATTCATTCAGTAATATCCGGTGTTACCCTGGTGGTTGGTCTCTGAGTGATTCTCAGCCCACACTTTGTGCTGAGCTTGACAGAACTGACCCAGAGCGCCCAGCGCTGCCCGGCGGACGTCCTCATGAGGAAACTGTGGAGGGATACAGGCTATTAGTGCTGCTCAGAGCAAATCCCCGCATGGAGAAACAGAGTGTTACATGTTAGTGGGAGCAGGAGCAGTGCTGCTCCAGGTTCCAATAACAGCAAATGTCAGCTTTTCTGACGCGCTCCATTCTCTGCCACTGCACCAAAACAGTCCGGCTGCTCTGACTGTAGAATCAATAACGCTGAGAGGGCGGTCGATAACGCACTGATGGCAGATCATCTCTCTGCCAGCAAGCTTCTCAGCTACGCCAAGTGATAAGCATCAAATAGGCTTAGAGCAGGACTGTAATAAGATCCTGGTCACATTTATAACTGGATGAAAAAAAAAAAACAGATTAAGGTAACTGTTTTTAACAAAAATCACTGGAATTGACAGAAACACTCAGGGTGGGACTGGGGTACCTCATGCCTCTTGTTAAGTACAGTGGAGGATCCGTGATGCTGTGGGCCTGATTATGTATCACAGGACGTGGAAACATTTGATGCTGATGTACTAAAAAAATGTTGTGTTTATTTGTGAAACTGGTGCCAAAGTACAACTTTACAACGTTCCTCGTTTTAATGCACAAGGGAAGGCTGCACTTTTCTTGTTAAGGTTCTTATAAAAAAACAAAAAACTACTTTATTGATAATTTGTGTATTTTCAAAACATGACTTCATTCTTTTAATGAACCCCCCCACCCCAAAAAAAAAATCCCACCCACCAAAAGGGGGTCACCAGTCTGTGTTATTTTGGAGGTCGCATGCTGAAAAGCTTGGGAGCCCCCATTTTAAGCAACGATTTCCAGGCTGCACGACAACGCTAAAGCAGTGCGCTCAGGGGAACCTGATGCTCACCTCCAGAACATGCTGGTTCTGACAGAACTTTTCAAAAGAAGCGGGTTCCTTCTCTGGTGTGTATCAAGTTTTCATTTTGAAAGTGTGACGTAAAAAACTGTATTTACAACTCAAAGGGGAGGCTTCTTCAGGTTCTGTCATAGGTGGCATTTCCTGAACATGACCTGAGGTAACGCACGACATGCTAACGTGTCAGAAGATGTTTGCCTCGCTGCTCGTTCCTCTGTGTGCTGAATGTGGACAGCTTCCTGTCTCGGTTGGCTTGTAGGGAACCCGTCTTTTGTTAGCAGGGAAAAGCTCCAGCCGCAGCCCCACGTGTCAACAGGATGAAACAAGTACACAGCAGACAATGGATGATAGCACAGATGACATTAACCCCCCCACAGGACCACCACATCACTTACGTCTCTCATCTCGAAGACCTGCTGGAAGCTGGACTCCAGGAAAGGCTGGAAGGCGGCGCTGTGAGGAGAACCCGGAGCAACATGAGGCAGATATTCCACAAACACAAACCCAGAGCAACAGCTTCCAAATTCAAAAAGGTACAGAAGAGGACGGAAACGTTGTCACCCTGTGTTTAAGGCGATCTCTCCCAAGGCGTCACAGGCGTCCTCCTTCTCATCGATGTAGGCGTTTTCCACGCTGAACCTGTAAACACGTGAAAGACAGGCTGATGGCAGCGACCTGAACGGCAGCCAGAGGTGGACAGATGTTCCCCTGGACCCACCCTGCCACGTCGTGGATGTCCGTCTCCGGCTCGTCCTCCAAACAGTCCTCTTCGGTTTTTCCTGCTTTGTTTTTGCTGTTGTCCTTCTCATCATCGTCGTCGTCGTCATCATCGAGCAGGAGGAAGGTCTTGTCCTCTTCGAGGTGCGCCTGGAAACCGTTTTTTCATATCGCAGCTCAATTCAATTCAGAGAAAACGTGCAGAGGGCTGGGTGTGAAGTGTGTGAGCTTTGTACCGTGACTCCTTCACTGGACTTCAGGGCGAGCTGCATCACGGTTGTGATGGCAACGAGGTGGGGGGTCAGGCTCTCGGGGCTGACTGTGGACACGGCCGAATACAGACCATACCTGATGGTGAGAGCAACAGCGCCTTCAGCACACGTTCAGATTTCAGGGTTCAGACAAAACCCTCGACAACCAACATCTCCCCATCAGAGAATCTGTGAGCGCTGGGTGATGGTCGACCTACGTGCAGCGTCTCAGGTCAGGGTCGTCGATGGCGTCGGTGAGGTTGAGGCCGAGCTGAATGCATTCTGCAGCGAGGGGACTGAAGACATCTTTGCCGATGGTGCGGGCCAGGACAGCCAGAGTGTCTGGAAACAGAAACGGGGAGGGATCATCCTCCACAACACACTCGCAAAGCGGTTCGCCGTCATCCATCTCGGCCAGAGGGCAACACGAGAGGAAACGGGGCTGATTTACCGAGGGACTGATTTTGCAGAGGCCTCATCTCCTCTGTGGTGGCGGTGAGGAAACCTTTCAGGCTTTCGATCACTGGAGGGAAATAGGGAACCAGCATCTCCTTGGCTGCATTAGCTGAGAAAAGACGAAGACATAATGAGAGGCTCTGTGTGCTGGAGGACAGATCCCGACCAGAACAGATGCAAGGATTTCAGTTTAGGAAATCAGCAAATCTTTGCTCATTTCCTTGTACTTTATAAATATTGGGCCAAAGCGGATTCGGGTCCGTGTCTGACGGTCGGGATCTGAGTGAATCCTCACCTATAGCACCAATGGCAGACATGGCCAGTTCTTTTATTTTCAGGCTCTCTGCGTTGATGAGGGCAGACAGCATGGTCTCCATCAAGGTGGGAAGGTAGGGCTCAATATCTGAACCTGTTTAAAGAAAGAAAACAAAAACCTAATTAAAGCTTTCAGTTACTAATGTTTTTTTTTTTTTTAGAAAAACGAAAAAAAAAAAAAAAAAAGTAAATGCATAAATAAAAAATCAGCTGCCTGTCATGGTCCTGACTGAGGCCTGGGTCCGATGTTAAGCTTCATAGTTGTGGACCTTCTGAAAGTCTTACCCAGGTTCTCCATGAAGTTCTCCAGAGCATAAAAGGCTTTGGTGACGTGGCCAATTTTGGCCTCGTTCAGAGACGACAGGTACCCCAGCAGCAAAGGCATCAACTCAGCGCAGTACTTGCTGACTTCAGGCTGGAGGGCATGGGATGAAGAACAAAAGGCAATTTTATCAAGCTGAGGTGATTTTGTGTTTGCATACTTGAGCATAAATTTGGCGCAATCCCAATATTACCATTTTATAATTAAATATGCCCCCATTGTATAGCTTCATCTGGAATCAAGACCAGATGCTCAAGCCACCTTAGCTGGCTTGAGCATCTGGTTAGGACGCCTCCTTGGTGAGGTGTTCACGATAAGAGACAAAAAAGAAGATATTTGTCTCATTTGCTTTTATCCTACGAACAATCCAAAGCCCTCCTGACTTCCTCCAAGGGTCTAAAACTCAGCGTTTGATTCCAGCTCTAACCTTTGGATCAGTCTTCCTGAATAGGGACCATCCTTTTAAATCTTGACTATTGAGCCTAACTGCTACATGAACTTCAGCACTTAAGTGTGATTAGTTAACCAGCATTTCACATCTTTACCAAATATAAAGTTTTTTAAGCTTTAGTTTTGTTCTTTTTTGGTTCTGTAGCATTTTAATTTCAATAGTTTCTGATTTTTACAGTTTTACTACCATTTCTGATCACTAATGACATGTTCATTTTCTATTATCGGCCTGCCGAACAATTTAGTCCAGCCCGGTGGCTAAATGCATTATCATTATTCAACAAACAAATATATATTTTTTTTTTTATCCAGTGTCCTGTCTGGCAATGTGGCAATACGAATTGTTGTCTTAATACCAAAAAGAGCTCATCAGATTTGACTTTCACAAGTGGAGCAGTACTGCTTTTGCCATAGTGCTCTGCTTGATTTATGAATGTGAATAGTTTTATTATGATTCATGCGGGGAATATCTGAAATGATATGGACACTACAATGGGAAAGTAGGAGAGGAAAGGAAGAACAAGAAGAAAAAAAGAAAAGGTGAAAGAAAGAGGAGATAAAAGGAAGAGAATGATAAAACAATTATTTAAAAAAAGATGTACTTTGTTTAATTGGAAATCTGCAGTTCCTATATTGTCCACGAGGGGCGCTGTGTTTTAATCAGCAGATGGTAGCGCTGAGCTTCAGATGTGGAAAATTGATTTTAAATAATTTCTTAATTTTTATCTGTTTGATGTATTTTGTCATGCAGGACAGTGTTTTTAAGTTCCAAAAAATGTGAATAAATGTTTTTCAACATTGTATAATCACCGAGATCAGTTCTTATGCATAATGCGTAAGAAAATGTTTAACTGGGTAACAGTGTTGTTGAAATTGCACATACTTTTCTTAAAAACGCTAAGGTTATTCATAATATATTGTGTAAAAGTGAAATTCATTTAATATAAAAATCAACAAGTCCACATTTATTAGTTCTATTTAATCTTGCAATGAGTTTACTCCTGTGGCCCTCTTGAGATCAGATTAAGCTGTATGCGGCCCCTCAACCAAAATGAGTTTGACACCCCTGCCTTACACGTTTTAAGGTTGAACGAGTGCAGTACTTTAGATATTTCAGGGTTTTATATTGTTTTTATTAGAAATATGGCTGTGACTGCATTTTTTTCACCCATTCTGTTGAGTTTCTCTGGTAATAACTATTTTACTAAATTAGGCAACCCTAATTCTACCCTCTGAGGTCCTTTGTCTCACATTGTTACAGTACGAAAAGGGATTCATCAACACAGAATGATCACCTGGTTGGTGTAAGTGGGTTAAAAGAACAAGTGCGGGACGTCTTGCACGCATTTGAGAGTGAAAAGACTGACCTGTAGATGTTCTGAGAATTGCCCCAGAGCAAAGAGGGCGGCGCTGCGCACCACCCTGTCGCTGTCCGTCAGACTCTGGCAGACAGTCTGCAGCACCGACGACAGCATCCTACCAAACAGAGTCTTCGTTAGGCTCAGAGCGCCGTTAGCGGTGCAACTTGCTTATTTGCTGACATACTTGGATCGAATGTAGTCTGCACATCCCTCAGCCAGCACAGCAAGACACATGAGGCCGCCCTTCTTTTGGTACGGGTTCTCACTGGTGAGGCAGGCCTGGGTGAGGGGGAGCTGACAGAGGAGAGGATAAAGTTAACACAACCTGGGAAAGTTCTGATACGGCGGTAATAATCAACATTAAATGACCTACAAGGTGATGGAACAGTTTCTCTGGAGGCATGTGGAGCGCCATGGTGTCGATCATCTGAAAAAAAAAAAACAAACGTCTCATCAAATCAAAGCTTTTCCTGATCCGTGGACGTCCTGCTGATTTAACCGCTTCACACATAAACGCGATGGAATAACTCGTCTCCACCTGAGCGGCGCCGTGTTTGGGGTTATCGCTGTCGGTGGGGTCCCCGCCATCATCCTCTTCATCCTCGGGGTCCTGCTCGCCAGGTGAGGGCACCGCCGTCAGAATGGGAAAGATGCTCTGCAGGATGGGACCCAGCAGCTTCTGCTTCAGCACCGTCTGCAAGAAGCAACGCATTTATGGAGAGTTTGAGTCTTTATTTAGTCAAAAACTGTCGTTTTTACTATCTAAACTATTTCCCTCCACTTCAGAATTATACAGTAACTCTATGAAACTACATCTGGTTGTGGTAGTAGCGGCCCAGATGTGAAGGGTTAATGAAATTAACGGCCGCTCAGATATTGACAGCTACTAGTGGCGGTTCAGGGGTTCTACCTACGTTACTTTTCAGCTTGATGAGGAAGGTGATGCAGGAGAGCGCTTTAACTCGCAGAGAGTCACTCAGTGCTGTGTCACTGCCCACCTGAAAACAAAAACACACAGATAAAAGTCTTGTGCGTCTCAGAAAAGCGCTTCAGGAATAATAATAAAAAAAAAGGTCAAATTCACGTCTTACTTCCAGGCAGAAGCGGACGATGTCTGTAATGTGGGGCACAATGATGGACACTTCGATCTCCATGAGCTCAATTAACACCTCCAAGGCTTCACTGGCTTGGACCTGAGCGGACCGACACCCCCAAACCCAACAGCTCATGATACCGTGACCGGACCGGAAACGGATCGGTAATACAGTCGGCGTATTGAACAGGGTGAAGTTACCTGATCTGCCTTGATGAGGTGTTTCAGAGCAGCGATCAGGCTCGGAATGATGGCGCGCATTTGCTTCTGCGGAGCGGCGAGAACACGTTGAAGAACACTGAACACAGAGAAAGGACCACGCCGCGTCTAAAAGGCGCTCACCATCTCTTCGGTGCCGGTGTAGGCCGTTATGGCGGTCAGCGTGAGGATGCAGTAGTACAGAGCGGTGGGGTTGTTGTAGTCCTGCAGCACGGCGCTGAACAGCTGCAGCAGCTGGCAGTAGTAAGGCTTGAAGGGCTCAGGATTGGACTCCATGACCTTGTTCAGCAGCAGGAGGCCAATCTGTTGGGACAAGAGAGCTGAGATCTCTCCACCAAAACTGAGGCCAGACCCTGAACGACACAGATTTGCTCACTGACTGAGAAACAAAACCCAACAACAACAACAACTATATTAGTCAATACAGATAAAGCAAAACACGATGAGCCATCCTCTTGTATCTGATTTGAGGAATTATCCGAAGGAAGAAATGAACCTGTCCTCAGGCAGCAGCTGCTAAATGTTTAGAGCAGTGGCCCTCAAACTGGGGTCCCCGGACCTCCGGAGGTCCACGAACCACGGGTTGGGGGTCCTTGAAACACATGTTGTTGGGCTTGAGGAGGCGCTGCTGAGGATGTGTCAGGATTAAGCTAACTAACACAATGGACAAATATTTAACTCCATCCACTTCATCAAGTATGGTAAAAGCCAAATCAGCTAAAATTAGGAAGGATGACAACAGTTCCATCGAGAATGAGGATCTAATCTCCACCAAACCTCTAATATTAGCTATATTTGTATATATTTTCAAAAACATACATAATTCCTATTGCATTTAACAATACAAAAGGCCATTTAAAGATATCATCATCATCATGAGGAATCTAAAAGGGTTACCGCTGCTAAGGGTCCCTGGCCAGGAACAGTTTGAGAAGCCCTGCTTCAGGGGACCCACCTGTCGGTCGTGAGGGTTTGTGCTCTTGGTGGACTGGTTGAGGAGCTGCAGCAGAGCGGGCCAGCGGTCCGGTGTTTCGTGTTTGACCATCACCGCGCACAGCTGGGAGAGAGAGTGCTGCACCTTGTGCCTGCAACGTGCCAGGAGAGCCATCAGTGTTGCTCAACATTAACGCGTCACTTCTGGGTAACTCAATGCTTACTCTGTTTCCATGGTGAAGGCTTGCAGCACCACTGCTTTGAGGCTGCGAGGAAACAAACGAATAAAAGGTAAACGTCAAGGTCAGAGGCAGGCCTGTGCGGTCCTGGTTTCAGGACGATTTGCTGTTTAGGAAAAGCAGAACTACCTCTCTCTGTCGTTAGGGTTGATCTTGTTCCAGTGCTTCTTCACCCTTAACCTCAGCATCACTGTAGCCGACTGGCGAATCTGCACACACGCCGTAAACCACAGAGACACAAGGCCCGCTCAATTCACAGAAAATCCAGGAAGTTTTAAAAACAACGCCTGCTGAGGCGTTTCCCTCATGCAGGTATAGAGCCTCTGATTTTGCCACTCACTCTCAGAAGGATGAGCATTAATGTCATTATGACCCCGGCTAAAGTAAAGAATTACCTTAACATAATTTTCTAGTAAAAAGCAGCAGATGGCCAAGAGCAACGCTTTAATATACAGGAGCACCTCAGATGAGACTGTAGTCAAAATGTTTCAGATATTCAGTTGAGGAGCTGAAACTGACTTATTAATCACAGAGTGACAAAGTTCAAGTCATTTTGTTCACTTTCATCATTCTGGCTCGCAGCTTATGACGCCCCAAAAATTCAACTACTTAAAAAATCTGGATCTTAAATGATATATGAACTCTGTGTACTCAAGACATTCTGGATCACACATTTGTATGAAATGTAACTTTTTACATATAAGTGATGGGAATATGTCGCATGAGACCGGGTGGGTTATAATGCTGTAGGTCGGTCCTCATGCCCGCTCCTCTGAGCATGTGAATATTGTAGATTATTATATATTGATAATATATTGTTACAATCAGCTGTTGCGTTCAACGGAATTTGAAAAAAAAAAAAAAATACTTTTGGTCTAAACTCTGCATCAATTACTGCATCAGTGTGGCGTGGCATGGAGGCGCCCCACCTGCTGTTCTGAGGTGTGATGGAAGCCCAGGAGGCTTTAAGAGAGGCGCTCAGATCATCTCTGCACTGGTGGATTCAAGATTATTTGATTCTGGTTTAAGAGTGGCTTAAAAACAAACAACATGAAAAAAGTCCAGGTCCTGGGTCCGTCTGCTTCTGGTGGATTCCAGCTGCTGTCTTTGAAATGACGAATCTCCCCACAAATTATTGAACACGCTGTTCTTCACAATCCTCCCAAAGCTGCGGCCGTTCATGTCGCCTGTGCACTTCGGTTTCCTGTAACTCAACTTTCCATGAACAAGCTCAGCTTTCCACTCTGAACAGCCAGCTTTGTTAACTATGGCCTCTGGTGGCTTACCCTCCTCATGGGGGGCTCAGTGAGTGCCTGCTGGACATCTGTCATGTCAGCAGTCCTGGCAACTACATTTCTCTACTAAAAAGCTTTTTTATTGTTCTTATGCAACATCAAAATTTTCCATGAAACTGAATTAGGAGTTTTGAGGAGCTTTAAGCCATAATCAAAATTAGGAGTAATAACAGCTTCAAGCATTCAGTGGGTAATTCATATTTATTTTAAACTTTGTTTCATCCCTACATTGACTGATCTGTTATCTTTTTGATTCCACATCTGCCCGTGTCAGAAAGAGACTTCCTGCATTACACTTTTACATAAACTGATTTTTTTTTTAATTCAGCTTCACAGTGTCTCTCTTGTCTTCCTTGCATCTTTAACCTTTTACTCAACTGACAGGGTAGAAAACAGGATTTACATCTAGAATAATCCAAGTGAGAGCAGTCCTGTAACATAACAGGAATAATCTGCTTTTAGAAAAATGTGATGTTCCACACTGGTCCTTCACATGATTCAACATTTGTGCTTTCGTCCATGAACGTTCTGCTTTATAGATATTTTTTTTACCTACCTACTCATAACTTTTTAAACGTGCAAATTGCTATCTTGCATTTTGTGTTACATGAAAACAGGTGGGATGTAGAGGAATGGTGAGGAAAAAAGACAGCAGACGTGAAGCTTTAGGGTCAAGCTGTCAGATGGGATATACAGGGAGTGTCATCAAGTTGTCACGGGCCTTTTCCTCCAGACACCCACTCATCGTGGACAAGGATGCTTCTGTGGGAAAACACGGTTTACTAACAGCCTGGCCATACCTCGGGGTTTTGGGAGCCACTCATCACAGCACAGAGGGCTGGTATGATAGCCGGGTCCTTGAACGCCTGTTGCAGCTGGGCTGTGGCCTAAAAAAAAAAAAAAAAAAAAAAAAAAAAAAAAAAAAAAAAAAAAAAAAAAAAAAAAAAAAGTTGACAGCAAACCACATCAGCTCATTATTCTAACTTATTTTAAATTAGCTACTTCACCGACCGCAGACATCGATACACACTTCGACCAAAACTAGCCAAACCGCTCGACAGTTAAACTGCCGTTCCGTTTCTAACGGTAACTTAGCTAACCTGCCTCCCCAGCTGTTGCTTCTGTCATTAGCGGGTTTATAAGCCCCCTCCAGCACTAGCTTAAAGGGGAGCTAGCTTGGCTTGCCGTTACCTGCTGGATAACAGCGTTGTCAGGCTGGGTCAGCCGCAGCAGGATTTGCTCGAGCTCCTCCGTCATCCTGCTGGTTGCGATCAACCTCCGCGCGGAGCTCTAAGCGGCGGCCGTTAACGAGTGGACGTCGGTGCAAAAAAAATAATAAGACACGGAGGGAGCGGCCAGCCGTCCTTCAGCGGACATGTAAACAAGTCTGTCTGTGTTGGTCGGGGGGCTCTCTAGCCAGTCTGCTAAGCGGGGACGCTTCAAAGAGCCGCGGCTGTGTGGAGGCGCGGAGCCGTTGAGCAGAAGTGACAGCAGCTGAAGCTCCGGCTCGCTCGGGTCCGCTCTGGAACGTTAGGACCGCCAGCAGCACGCGGCACGGAACGCCGGCCAGGAGTTCCATGTGAGCGGAATTAAAGGGACATGCACACTTTTCGGCGGTACAGGTGGAAACAGCGCCGACTACTGGAGAGGAGGATAAACGCGACACGCTGAAGACTAACGCACGTTTTCTTCAAACGCATTTATGTGAGAACTGTAAGAAACAGAGATCAACCTTTGGTGCCGATGTAACACTTCCCCAACAAATGTGAGAAAAAATTGTTTTTCAGGACATACTTGTATTCAGAGTGACTGATTGTTAAAAAAAATGCATTGCAAATTCCCCTAACTGCAAAAAAAGTATTCAAAACTGGGATTTCAGGGGTTCTGCTCCCTTTCATGGCCACAGGTGTAGAACATCCAGCACAATGGCCTCCAGGCGCCGCTTCTGCAAATGTTTCTGAAAGAATGGGTCGCTTTCAAGGGAAGTCCAGCGTGACACTATATACTGTATTTCAGGGTCACCTCCTAGTGGTATTGTAACAAATAGGAACTGATTCGGGAACAAGAGCAAGTAGGCCACTTAAAAAAAAAAAAAAAATCACACAGCGGGGAACCCTGGACAATGAGGTGCATAATTATCGAAGGCAGCAAACTTCCCGCAGACAGCTACTGACCTCCAAACGTCACGTGACCTTCAGATTAGCTGTAGGACAGAGCTTCATGCAGTGGGTTTCCATGACCCAGCAGCTGCATTCAGTGCAGTGCAAAACATCCCATGCAAAGGTATAAAACGTGTCACCTTTGGTACTTTAGAGCAGTGATGTATCATGTGTCTCCATCTGAAAGTCCAATGGATAAATGGGGATTCAGCGGGGGCCATGAGATCAGTGTTTTCCTGACTGAATGTGCTGTGTCAAGCATAAAGTTTGCTGAAGAGGAGTTGGGCTCGGTTCCTTGGTTCTAGTGAAAGGAACTCTTATATCTTCAGTATACCAGGACGTTTTGGACAATTTTATGGTCCCACTTTCCAAGAAATACTTTGGGGATGGCCCCTTTGTTCTCCAACATGACTGCATAAGGACGCGGAAATGATGCGAGCACGGTGAGTCCTGACCTCAGACACCTTCAGGGTGATGTTGGTGAATGCCGTGGTTACATGACTTGAAATAAATTATACATTATAAATTAATAATAACAAAAAGTGTTACAGTCTCCCTGCTTTGAGTTCATAGCAAACAGGTGGGTAGAGTAGCCAAAACATTTATTTAAATAAAAGTATTCCTTCCAAAAAGTAAAAACTCAAATAAGAGTTATAAAGGATTTGATAAACGGCTACAGACTAACTGCTTCATTATAACGTCTGATTTAATTTGTGAAAAGCATTTAATCACACAGATAAAAATATAAAGTTATGTTTACACTTCTGTGGTTTTAAGAGTAAAAGATTAGATTTAGATTAGATTATGATATTTATTTCAGACACACAAGTATATAATAAATGACAGTATATGTCCATGTAACATAAATTAAAACAGTCTGAAGAGGGTGTATTGGCAGAAACAATAAGCTTATAATGCCCAAAATAAAAATAAAAAACAGGAACAAATAAATACCTAAATAACTTATTTATGACAAAAGCAACAAATCTCCAAATTGCTCTTATAAAGCTTTTTGACACTTTTACTTACACTGGGTAAATATAGAATAGGTAGAATAGTGAAAATCTGTGCCGTTCATTTAGCAGGGCTGCAGCAAATATATTCACTTGACCTTGAAATAGCCCAGCAGCCTCAGCAGTTTGTTTAAAAGAGCAGATCTCCCATTAAGTCAAGCTGGAAATGTGCCTGGTGCACGTTTGGTCCTTCATTCAGTGAAATAAATAGAGACGAAGAGGAGTTAGAAACGGTACTCAGGTAAGAGTTATTAGTCAAGAAAAAGTAAGTATGGTGCAGTAAAACTACTCCTCGGAAGTACTTTTTGTTAAGTTAAAGAAGTAAATGGTTCTAGATACAAACCTCTGATAGCAACAGAGACGTCAGATAGTGACTACTGACAAATAAAACTATTTCCACTTAAAGTACACCTACAGTTAGGCCCAGAAATATTTGGACAGTGACACAAGTTTTGTTATATTAGCTGTTTATGAAAACATATTCAGGATACAATTATATAATCAATGTTCGCTTAAATGCAGACTCTCAGTTGTATTTTGAGAGTATTCGCATCCAAATTGGACCAAGAGTTTAGGAATTACAGCTTTTTGGTCAAGGGACCAAAAAGTAATTGGACAATTGACTCAGAAGACTGCTAAATAAATAAAAAGGCTGCATAGGCTCTTCCCTCATTAACCTTAAAGCAGTTAAAAGGTCTGGAGCTGATTCCAGGTGTGGCTTTTGCATTTGGAAGCTGTTGCTGTGAACACACAACATGCGGTCAAAGGAGCCCTCAGTGGAGGTGAAACAGAGCATCCTGAGACTGAAAATAAGAAATGCATCAGAGAGAAAGCAGTGAGGAGCATTAGGAGTGGCCTAACCAACAGAAAAATAAAAGTGCACTGGTGAGCTTGTGAACTCAAAGAGGCCTGGATGTCCATGGAAGACAACAGTGGTGGATGATAGCAGAGTCCTTTCCATGGTGAAGAAAAACCCTTCACAACATCCACTAGAGTGAAGAACACTCTCCAGGAAGAAGGTGTATCAGTATCTAAGTCTACCACAAAAAGAAGACTTCATGAGAGTAAATACAAAGGATTCACCACACGGTGCAAACCATTAATCAGCCTCAAAAATAGAAAGTTTAGGATTGACTTTGCCAAAAAACAGCTGAAGAAGCCGGCCCAGTTCTGGAACAGCATTCTTTGGACAGATGAGACTAAAACCAACCTTTACCAGAATGATGGGAAGAAGAAGGTTTGGAGACGAATTGGAACAGCTCATGATCCAAAGCACACCACGTCTTCTGTAAAACATGGAGGAGGCAGTGTGATGGCATGGGCATGCATGGCTTCCAACGGGTCTGGGTCACTTGTGTTTATTGATGATGTGACAAAAGACAGAAGCAGCCGGATGAATTCTGAAGTGCATAGGGAAATACTTTCTGCTCAGATTCAGCCAAATGCAGCAAAGTTGATTGGACGGCGCTTCTCAGTACAGATGGACAATGATCCAAAACTTACTGCAAAATCAACCCAAGAGTTTTTTTATTGCAAATAAATGGAATATTCTGCAATGACCGAATCAGTCACCAGACCTCAGCCCAATGGAGCATGCATTTAATTTGCTCAGGACAAAACTTAAGGCAGAAAGTCCCACAAACAAGCAGCAACTGAAGACAGCTGCAGTAAAGGCCTGGCAAAGCATCACCAAGGAGGAAACCCAGCGTTTGGTGATGTCCATGGGTTCCAGACCTCAGGCAGTCATTGCCTGCAAAGCATTCTCATTATAATATTGAAAAGTAACATTAACTTAGGCTTATGTTTATTTGTCCAATTGCTTGAGCCCCTGAAATGAGGAGTGCTTGTATAAAAATAGCTACAATTCTTACATGTTTCATCATACAATTTTGTTCAATTAAACCTTAAAGTCTGCACTTCAGTTATATTGTAGTTGTTTCATTTTAAATCCAATGTGGTGGCTTGCAGAGCCCAAGTCATGAAGATTGTGTCACTGTGCAAATATTTCTGGCCCTAACTGTATATCACAGGCAGACACAGAAAGCTTCAGTGGCCTGATCTCCGTGAATCATCTGATATCTACAGCAGGCCTTCACTATATTCATACAGTAACATCGTGATAATGCTAAAGCTGCGCTATGTGGAGCAGCCCCTGCTTTTAAGCACAGTCCACGCATCTTTAATTGTGCTGAGGTCGGCTTTTTTCAGGAAACTTAAATGTTCGACTCGTTTATCTGTTCCAAAACCATTTATTTTTCTATTTTTCTGTGTTTGGGATCGTTGTCCTGTTGGACCCAGCTGCGTCCAAGTTTCACCCGTCTAGCTGCTGATCTGAGCGGCCGTGGAAGAACCTGCAAGCAGTCCTCCTGGTTCAGCATCCCGACCAGCCTAAGCAACACGCCAGCACCACTGGCTGCCAAACAGACCCTCAGCGTCATGTTGTCACCACCTCGCTCAGGTCTTCAGGAGTAAAGAGTCTCATCCTCAGTCCTCTGAAGTTTATTCTTGTCACTGAGGCCAAACAGTCCCATCTTTGTCTTCTTTACAGATAAAACCTCTCTCTAAACGGCTTCAAACTTCCAGATTATGGCAGGATTTAAACCAAGGGCCTTGAAACGCATTTATAGCTACTGAGCTGTGGCGTCTGCATTTGGGGCCAGGCTCCACCAGAGTAATAAGGTAAAAAAAGACCAATTGCTTTACCAATACAATTCTGTTAGAAACATTTGTGTCTATTTATCTAAGTCAGTCAGAAAACCGACAAGCTAAGCAGGCTAAATCCTCTTGAAGCGCCTTGATACCAACGTTGTCTGCCCCAAGCTCAGGTCGTCCAATCAAAATGCTGGAATTGCAAACGTGACGTTTACGTTCTGCTGGATAGTGTGCGACAATAGTGTTGGTTGTCCTTGCTGGCTTATTGAAGAATTTATGTGAATCTTTTCTGTTCAATAAATTAACATTATGAGTGAGCCTTCATTTGTAATTGAGTGTTTAAAAATTAAATTGCATTTAACTTATATAAAATTGATTTTCTAGTGTTGGTTTATGCTAATGTTATGTATCTGTTTCATTTAAAATTAATCAAAGTCAGGTTATATGCATCATAAAACAAATTAGTCGCTGCTAATGTGGATTGAGTTGTTCTGCCCCACTGAACTTATCATGCCAGAGACTGTCTACTGACATTGTTTTATTTAAGGGACCGATAACCACTCTAGTTTTAAACTAACCCACAGCAGTTCACAAATCTGATTTCAGTCCAGCTTAATATTAGAAACGCTTTGATTTCACACCAAACTCTATTAATAAAATATGAGCTAAAAACCTCTGACTGATCAGTAACTACCACCCAGTTATGTTCTGTGGATAAAAAGAAAACAATCTGTACTCAGTGACGAGCATTTATTATTATTATTATTCTTTCCACATTAATGAGTTTCTAACACCATAAACCATCTCGGTCCAGTCAGATGTGTCCCTGAAAAGCCTTTACAGCCTTCATTTAAAGCTCCTTCTTCTCAGGTTGAAAAAAGAAAACTCTGGATCAGAGCGTAACAGCTGGGCCACTTCAAGGATAAACAACCAATGAAGTCACTACATTAAATAATCTGCAGCAGTTCTGACTTTCCCGAGTGTTTAAATAACATTGACTTTGCTCTTTGCTCTCTAACTTGGGAGCTCTCTGCTCTGGACAGCTGATGCAAATGTGTGACCCAGTTCAACGCCACGTTTCCTGGAACTGCTCCCCCGCCGACTCACAAGCCAGCCATCAAAGACCAGTTTGTAATCCACTCACTACATACCAATGCTATTGTTCCGCACACCTGTACACCCCCCCCCCCCCCACCCCACCCACACACACACACACTCACCTCCACCGTGGGCCCTCTGCTGCAGGGGGCTCACATCAGACACACACCCACCCTGGCGGAGATCAGTCAGAGATGCTAATGCCCCCATTAGGCTCACCCTTAGCAGGTCATTTGGCCGCTAACTGAATCGTTACCATGTCAATGCAGCCGGGGAGGCTGAGGACAAACAACACTCAGAAGGGTGATGTCCAAGCTAAACTCAATCATCACGTGAAAGGGCCTGCAGGAATCTGCATAAACGAGTCCAGGGCTGCGAACCGCACCGGAGCGGTTTGTGTGATTTGAAGCTACCGCCTTGTTGTCTGCCTCCCTTCCCTGGTTGAGTCTCAGCCTTGGATTTCTGTTTCGGGGGGAAGCACCCTTTCATATTTTGCCACGTCAGAGCGGCAAACCTCGATATGCTTTACTGGGATGCTTTACGTCACGACCTGAAGCAGCGTGCCTTCACAGAGCCACAGCAGCAAAGTCTCCGCTGTCCTTCCACATGTAGAGGCTGCAGGTTTTGGCCTCTTCTCGTTAAAACGGCTTCATCTCAGAGCGGACGGTGCCTGCCTGGGCCATTCTGACACATAAACACAGTTTGATCTAAACTAAGCGCCCCGCCCTTTGCCGCCTCTAACAGGTTTCCTGCTGAAGAACAGCATCACCACGCCATGATGCCGCCGCCGCCGTGTTTGATGGTGGGGGTGTCTCGTCATCCTCATGCTGACGGGTCTGGCCCGCCTCATGGTTCTTCCTCAGCAGGCCTTCTCCTCCTGCTTCTTTCACAATTAATCGCATTTTCAATATAATCGCGATTTAAAAATACGCAATGTGTGTAACAATCAGTGAATCAGACGAGTCCTTTAGGTGTCGGTAAAATGTTTGAAGTGGGTTTGCCTCCACATGGAAGGGAAGACAGTTGCAGCAGTGAGATATTCCAATCTTATTACTTGTTTTAGGAGTTTATATAATCATACATAGCATTAAGTACAGGTCAATCAGTTTAATACACAGACTTGCTTGTTGGTTGCACTTTATGTTCAACAAGGATCGATGTCCAAATCACTTAAAAGCTGTTCTCTTGAATAATATTCTGATTAATAGAAACATTAAAAGTTTTTGTTTTAAATAGTCTGTGTTTACAAACGTCTTTATTTAGAGGCCATTTTTGTTGCTTGTGGTTAATGCGGAGAAAAGTCAAAATTACAATTTTGGTTGAAATATATTGTAGGCAGAAGGCGATCATTTCTGCTCTGAGTTTAGATGCTGTGGGTCTTTTAGCAACTAATCCGCACAGCGAGGAAACAAATTGATTTGTTGTTTGTATATGTTTAAAAAGACATAATAAATTAAACTGGAAAAAAAATTGCATTAAATCGCAATATTAGGATAAAAAAAAAAAAAAAAAAAATCGCAATTAGATTATTTTCCAAAATCGTTCAGCCCTATTTTTAACAGTGATTTTCTTCTTGCGACGCTTCCACAAAAGGCTAAATGTGTGGAGTTTTTCTACCGATTAAGATTAAACCACACATGCTGACTATATTCACTAGTTAGGCTAACATCTGAGAGGGATCAGTGGCACTGGATTTTACTTAGAGTAAAAAGGCCTGAACACAATTCCTCGGCACACTTGAATATCACTTGTTTAAAAAAAAAAATAAAAAAAATAGGTAAAACGCTGTATCTTTTTATTCTACTTCTACTTTCTGCAGGTTGCTCACATTGAATCTGGACCAAGCACAATAACGTTGGTTTAACATTGCGCACTGTGAAAAGGGTTCATGGGGTCTGAACATTTTTAGAAGGTACTCACTGTATGTTTAAATTTCTCCGTCAGAAAGACAGATGGCTGAATCCTAACTATTAATACAATTAATGATGCACCAAATCAGCAGCCAAACTGCTCGGGTGGACGTGGTTTGTTTGTTTCTCACATGTCCCTCTGGTGCAGAAAGAAGCTATTCAGATCCAGGAAGGTTATGTTTAGAAAGCCGGACATCTCACCTCCCTCAGCCGAGTAGCTTCTCATTAGACAAATGCGAACAGCGGGGCAGCCACGGTTTCAGGGAAACTTAATATGGAGGTATTAGCCGTGAATGCCGCGATCACAATATCGATTAGAACCAGCCCACATTTGCCTCGCAACTCTTTCCTTTTGCTTACTGTCCCACCCGCTCTCTCTGCTCTTTAGGACCTGGGTTAAGACCAGGAAAATCCATCCAAGTGGTGCAAACACATCACCGGAAAGTAGATTTTTAACACCTGAAATAGTTTTAGCCTGCCAAATATCGCATCAAAGCTGTCTTTTGTAATTGCAGTTCTACGTGGCCTACTGACCTGATGTGTGAAGAACTGCAATTCTGCAGAGTGAGAACAGAAGTAGAGGATTCCCAAGTTTAACCATTTGATTTAAAGCAACATAGACATGGGCTGCACAAACAGATTTTTAATCATGAACTTTAGCAGGGCTGCAGCAGATAGAGCAGATCATTTTATGGTAGTTGGTCCAAAGAGCTCATTTTATGGGATGTTGATTTTTCTTTTGTGTTGTTATGAGGCCAAAGCCTCATGTTAGCACAGAACCAGCTGAATTAATGAGGCTCTGAACAACAGGCTGCACACAGCAGCACGCAACTGACGCGCAGGATGCAAAGGTGGAAAACTACTAGCCTCGGAAATCCAGACACCATGGACTCTAAGCAAAACTCCAAACACTACATTAAAACAAATCTAAAAATCAGGCGCGCACACAGACAGATCAGACATAATTTGCAAATCGCTGCCGCTGGAAGACGTTTTTCTGGGGTTGCTCATAGGTGAAATTTCAAAGCAGATACGCTCAGTGACAAATGACGAGGCCGTACCTGCCTGAGGAGCGACAGCGAGCTGTGATTGGTCGAAAGGAGAGCACCGCTTACACCGGTGGCCACACCCACACACGTCCCTATAAGCGGACACTGAGCAGCAGCGCGCGCAGTCTAAATCCGCGGCGGGCTTGTTTTTCTTTTTTTTAACCTAAAATCGTTTTTTAACGTATTCCCGATGTTTTACGGCGCCACTCTTTTAAATCATTTTATAGCGACAGTTTAGCCATTTTACTACATTTCGTTTTCACGGCGACGCACAATTTTTCCCTCCAACCAGACGAACATGGCAGAATGGAAGACGCAGGTAACTTACAATTACAACCCGTCTTTCCAGGCCTACGCCTACAGTCTGGTGTACCAGCCGACGCCGGGGCTCAACCATGGAGCCCTGGCTGGCTGGGGGGACAACGGAGACACGGGCCTGGACAGCTGCAATGTCGCGGTGACGCAGACCCTTCACGCCGCCGTGGACACCACCACCGTGACCGGGGACGAGTTCCCGGCAGGCAGCCCCGACACCGAGCCTGTGGCCGGCGATTGTTATCCGGGAACCGAACTCGTGTTTCTCGATGAGGACCAGGAAGGCCATATGCTGCTGGCCGGACCGCCGCGGGAGTCCTACGGAGGCGAGGGGAGTGAGGCGAAGCGGGCCAGGAGCGGTTCCTTCAGCGACTCAGAGGCGCACACCTCTCCCGGTAAGTGGTACACGCTCCACGGCTCGGCATATTTAAAACAAAAAAACACATAATGTCTTTAAGTCCACACGGAGTCCAAATACTTACATTTCCCCCGATAAACATGGCAATTTCTTCCTGGATCTTTAAGAGCGAAGTCAGGGTTGTTTCCATCTTGGTTTGAAGAAGTTTTCCAAAATATGGCGCCACTCAGCGCAGGACTTACAGCGGTGGCGCCATCTAGCGGCTGAGTCCCAAACTGACACAAGTCAATAAACGAACGACTGGGAAATGTACACGTCTCTCAGTGCATATTTTTATATATCAGTAAAATTCTGAAACGGGTATTTAAATCTAAAAAAAAAATTAATCATTAAATGTCAAATGTGTAGGCCTAATTTAAGGATTTAATCAAATGTATCTAATCATTATTTTGTAAAAAACAAACAAAACAAAAAAACATTATTCAGCTAAATATCATGCATATTTGACAAGTATCCCTGTTCCTCTTCCTCTAGATTCTTGGAGCTCTGTCATTAGCCGTGAGGGAAGCCTCCCTCAGGTGGACCCCACCACCTGGGCAGAGAAGGGGGTTGGGGACGAGCCGGTGATCAGAAGTCCGGGCGGCAGCGAGGATGTTTCCAGCTCTTTAATGGAGGAGGCCCAGAACCTAGCAATACAAGGGAGCCAGGCCATCAGTAACTCCATGCCTGCACGTGCATCCCTTCCTGCCCCCAGCAGGCTTGGCATCGCTACAGCGACGAACCCCAAAGCAAAGGTCCGGGTGGCCTTCACAGAAAGCCAGATGAACGCCCTCGTCCAGCGCTTCAGCATTCAAAGGTACCTCACCCCAGCTGAGATGAAGAACCTGGCAGAGGTGACCGGACTGACTTATAAACAGGTAAGGTTAGGTCATCGGATTGTGAGAGAGTGAGGTGTTTTTTTTTTTTTGTACACTTCCTAAGTTATGAAATGGTTGTGATCTCTGTTTGTAGGTGAAGACCTGGTTTCAGAACCGGAGAATGAAGCTCAGGAGGCATCAGAAAGACACAAGCTGGGTGTCGGAGCGTTATGCCACGCGCAAGGACGGCCCGGTTCACAGGACCATCTTCTCCAACATGCGCTCACGCATGCCACTTGTAAGTGACGTGGATGGTTTCCAGTGTGTGTATGCGTGAACTAGGGAACGGTCTGTTGGGTGTCCAGCACGAGTTTCCTGTTAAGAGAGAACAGAGGAACAGCGATGTGGACACAGAGCAATGCATCCATAATGGAGGCCTAATCAGAGTTATGGTTATGGCCTTAAAGGCGAGATGCGACACTATGAGCTATGATGCCGTTTTTGTCCGAGTCCCCATTTTAAAAGTTCGAAAGCTAACTTTTCCTTACCCTTGTTTGTGTTGCAGTATGACGGCGATGGTCGGCCCCAGTTCAGGGAGCATTACAACCACCACATGATGGAGGCCGCTTTTGCAAAGTCCCCACAGAACCTGGCCTACTACCTCGCCGCGATGGGCGGCGCGGCTGGATCCGGCGGTTACCCACCCTGGTCCGCTAATGGGCCGCTGGCCGCTGTGCCAAACCGGCCCCACCCGGCTAGGTGGCCCGTGCCGCAAGGAGGCGCGCCCTTCGATTACAGCCCCAACGCATTTAACACGAACAATTACGCGCATGCTGCGAGCTTTGACGGCACCGAGGGGGGGGCTGTAACCACGGCTGTAAGGCCTGATGGAAACCAGTAGCCGCGGTGCTGGTTGGTCCACGAGCTTTGTTTTTTTTTCTTGGCGGCTTCATCCAGCTGTTGTGATAATGGTCATTTCCCCACTTATTGGCCTCCATTTGTGTACATTTTCTTTATGCATGATTCATGTGTGTTTTTCTGTCATACATTTTTTTTTTTTTTTTTTTTTGCATGAAGTTTTATTTTTCTATAGAACTATTTAACGTGTACTCTGTATGCTCCGTCATACCAGATGCATCCAGATGCACTTTGTCCAGAAAAAGTTTCACTGTGGTGTGAAGGAACAAGCTTGACCATGCACACTTATTTGCGTTCGTTCATTTTAATAAATCCAGGCTCGGTTTACAGACTGCAGTCTCTGATTGTGGGTTTTACTGCTGTGCCTTGTTATGGACACGTTGCCACAGTCAGTGTTATTCATCACGCTCCTGCAGTTCAAAATCTTTGAGGTGAGGTGCCATTGAAAGTACCGGAGGGTGTGATTGGTGCGGCGTGCTGGAGCAACACGTAGCAGAGACTCGGCTGGCTGGAGACGGGGCTCCTTGACGTTCCCTCATCCGTCCACTCATGTTTCTCACCATGCAAAAAAAATGTCTGCCTCTCTTTACTGATGTTCAATGGGGTTGCACAATATTCGTCTTGCAATGGCAGCAATGTGGGCAAATAGTACAATGAAGACATCAGTAGTGATATGTTGCCGATTTTCTTTCATCACAATGTGATCGTTAGTATTTTTGACAATGTCATTTGTGTCCGGTGTGAGACTTGCTAAATATGTTACCTCTCAGAGTTCATATCCCAGGATGCATCAGCCAACAATTGTGATATGTGGGGAATTGTATTGTGCGGCCAAACTATACAGCACTATACAGCTACATTAGCCAGGTTTGTGGGGGCCATGATTTTTGTATTAAAAATCAACCTGTCGTGTAATTTAGACTTTTACAGAAAAGTAATGTGTTTTTTGTTGGCCGATTATGAACAGAAATAAACACTATTACTATTACTAAATTTTTATTTGAAGTTTGTTCCAATGCATGTTTGCCTGAATTTGGAAAGCTCATAGTCTGTTTAACAAATTAAATATAAAATTTGGCAGCAGAAGACATTGTTTTGATAGGGGAAAAAAATAAACTTTTTTGCAGCCTGGTCCATGCATTTGCCAGATGTGTGATGAGGTGATGCCACTAATAGGAAAATAAAATAAAAATCTACAGAAAAAAGAAACTCTTTGCCTGTTTTGTATTAAAAAGCACTTTATTGAAAAAAGTATTTACATCAGAACCAAAAGTTGATGGTGACCGTGGAATAATTACAATATTGCTCCCCTCACCAACATTTAGCAAAAAAAAAAAAAAAAGCTCTTAAATCTAGAAGGCATCATTTCTTCCAAACGGTCGGGACAAAAACAGCTTTAGACTCGGTGCAAAACATTTCTGTTTTCATGGGTGTGGAAGTACTCCCTGCAAGTATCAACATCAGAATTACAGGTTATCGATGTTCTATAACTTTTAATAGCCAGCATAATGCAGCGAATAACAATGTGGTCCGTCCCATTGTTGACAGACTATAAGTACTGGATGATGCAGTGCACTGCGTCACAATGTTTTCCTCGTAATGCTAGCTGACACCAACCGTCCCTCTGGAGTGAAATATCTTTTTCCTAAATCCCACACCCCAACACGTCCCTTCATCTGCCCAGCAATGCCCCCCAACGTTCCCTTATTCAGCCAAAAAAAATCTATTGGAAGTTCATCATTAACCCTTCATGGGAAGTTCAAGGCCCCTGTTTCTTCTCCCGGTCACACAGCGGGAGGTCTGGAGTGACTGTCGGTGCGTTTTGCTGAGGCAGCCGGTTCGGCCCGGCTCCAGTTCAGTCCATCTTGAGGCTGCGGTAGATGTAGCGGATGAACGCCAGCGAGGCCCAGAACGACACGCTGCCCAGCATCAGCGAGAACACCAGCGCCGTCAGCAGCGAGTAGCCGAAGAACTCGGCGCCTTGCACCAGGCCGCTCATGGAGGAGCGGTTGCGGTAGTAGAAGACGGAGTAGACGAAGATGAAGAGGCCCGTGGAGCCGGTGCTCAGCACGCTCCGCCACCACCACCGGTAGTCCTCGCCCGACAGCAGGAAGTAGGTGAGGGCCACGGAGATGCAGGCGCCCACCGACAGGAGGATGGCGAAGACGCAGAGCAGGATGCCGTACAGCGTGTAGTGCTCTCTGCCCCAAACCGTGGCGAAGATGTAGTAGAGTTCCACCGAGATGGCGCTGAGGGGAAGAGTTTTGGTGTGAAAGTATAAGTCAGGATGCTGGGATTAAACAATCCTTAACAGCTGAAGCCTTTCTTAGTGTTGCTATCGTCTGGAAGGAAGGTTACACGTTCTTCTAGAATCCAAGTCTAAATCTTTGCAGTGCCTCACAAAAATGATTCCTGCTCAAGAACTTTTTCACGTTTCACTGCGTTAAAAACCACAAACGTCAAAGTGTTTTATGGGGATTTCATGCAATAGACCAACACAAAGCAGGCCGCTACTGAGAAATGAAGGCATAAAGATATATGGCTGTCAAAACCTTTTATGACTAAGGAATTAAAAAAAAAAAAAAAAGTGAGGCGGGCATTTGAATTCAGTCCTGATGCCAAAATCAGGTGAAACCAAATCTGCTTTCGGAAGCAGAGGTGTCAAAAGTACTGGAAGTATAGATTCTAGTGTTTAAAATACTTCTGTAGAAGTATCAACTCAAACCTTTTCCTCAAGTAAAAGCATAAAAGTGCTGGATATAAAACTACTCAGAGTATTAAAGTAGAAGTAATTCCTCCCCAATTACTATAACTGTATAGTATGATGTTAATATGGGAATCTATGCTGTTTCACTCGCATATATGTCCATTGAAAAACCATTTAGTATGATGCAAATATATTAAAAGGTCAGAATTGCACCTAGATGGGTTTCATGGAGCAGAAAATCTGATGTCTGGTTGCAAAAAGTCAAACTTTATATCAGTGAACTTGTTATTGGAATGTAAATGAACATCCAAGCGTAGCTGCAGGACTTGATGAGGGAAACAGATGTAAGATAACAAAACTGGACATGAAAATGTGTGCATTAATAATAATAATAATAAAAAAGAAAACAACAAATAATCCTAAAAATGCAATCTTCTTCTACATTTGTTCTTCTTACGTTTTTGTTGGGCCGTTTGGCAAACAACTTGGTGCAGTACAGCCTCCAAGCACAATCAAAATCACTCTGTTCAGGTAGCGCTGTTTATCTGAATGTTTTTTGTTTTTTTACTAACAAGCCAGAATGAAAACAAGCTGAAATAAAATAGAAGTAATGAGACTTTTTCTGAAATGTAAGGAGCAGAAATAAAAAGTAGGCTAAAAAAATGATTATTCCACTAAAGTATAACCAAAATTTCTACTTAGCAACAAAGTATTTGTACTTAGTTACTTGACACCCCTGTTCAGAAGTCATCTGATTAGAAAATAGAGTCCACTGTCCCATGTGTAATTTAGGCTGCGCTCACACTGCAGGTCTTCATGCAGGCAGGTCAGGGATGGTGCTGCGATTTGCAAAGTTTAAAGCAGAGTTGGGTTGAAAAACAGTCTGAGAAGTTCTAAACCATTCAGCGAGCACGGTCCAGTTCATTATATAGTCATGGTAACTGTGGAGGAGCGGCAGAAATCCACAGATCAGGGGAAGAATTTGTTGACGGGTCACACATTCCACAAATCTGACCTTTAGTGAGAAGGGGAAATTAGGAAACCATAATAATAAAATAAAGACATAATAAGTCCCATTTGCAGTTTACCAGAACCCATGAAGGAGACACAAACATGTGGAAGATGCTCTGGTCAGATGAGCTGAATCCTCCGGGTTAGCTAAACACTGGAGAGCAACTTGCTAGAGGCTGAGTGGGAACCTGATGTTCAGGCAGTGTCAACCCAATCTGACCGAGCCTAAACTATCTCTGAAACCACGAGAGGCTAGAAATGTTGTCTTTAGCTGTGCAAGCCCATTTTTATAAGTAAAAACATTTGCAAACCATCACTTAACACCTCCCTCTCAATTATGGACAACTCAGTGTTTTTACTTTCAAATAGAATACCAAGAAACACAAAAACGTGAAAAAGTTCAAGCATGAATTCTTTATCAAGGCACTGAAAACGCTAATCCTACAAAAAAAGCCCAGGCTAACCCAATCTGAGGTGAAGATCTAACGCGGCGCCCCTCCTCGCCCAAACCCAGAGCTCACCTGAACGGTAGGAAGCCGCCGATGGCCATGTGCACCACGGCGTGTTTGTACCAGGGCTGCGGGGGGATCTGCCGGGGGATGTTGCGCGTGCGGCACGGTGCCTGAAAGCTGCCGGCTCGGTTCTTCCCCACGATGCCGCCGATGACGGTGAGGGGGAAGCCCACCAGCACCCAGGCGCCCAGCAGCAGCAGCACGGTGGAGGCCGGCAGAGCCTGGGTGGAGCCGCTCCCCCAGTGAACCGAGTTCACCACGCTCCAGGTGAGGAAGAGGGGGGCTGCGGACATGTGGGACCAGGTCAGTAAAAAGCATCGACTGATTTTCATTCCACGCAACAGCGCCTCAGAGCTTTTACCAATAATCAGAAAGCCATTAATGTGTGAGCTGATGTCGCTGGTGATAACGCAGCAGCAAATTAGATCAATTATTTTTGCCCCTGATCATTTGTCTTCCTTTCTTGATTGCCGTCACTAGTAGGTACTAGGTTTGAACATTTCTACTATAATTAGATGTTGAACTGCTGATTTTAAATCAGCCAAGTGGACAAAACCTACTCAACCTTTGAAAGAGCACAAGCCACTTTCGCTGCAATCAGTTAAATGACTAATAAAGCCAGCAACGCAGGAAGGCCAGAGAATGGTGTTGACTTTACATCTGATGAGCCGTACACTGTTCTGATTGGGGCCTGTTACTGTAAAATGTGCAATTTGTTCCAAAATTACTAAAAATGCTGCTTTATTCAGACCAAAGTCCTAGTATAAGCTGGAGAACAGAGCAACACTCGCTGCCCTCTGCTGGTCCGCAGGCTGAAAGACTGCTTCTACAAAGCAAACAGTTTGGTTAAATTAGATGGCATAAAAAAGAGCTGCACCCATTACTAGAGTTAGCACGCTATGAGCAGGCCGTGGCAGACTGGCTACCGGAGCAGAACGCCTGACTAATTCAGTCCATTTCAAATTGGTAAATTTGTCTTACTAAAAAAAAAAAAAAAAAGCACAGAATGGAAAACAAAAAAAAATGTAGGATTTTTTTTCCATTTTTTTTTTTTTTGCTTATGTCTCTTTATCAAATATAAGCTAAAAATGTATCTTCTTTAATTATTCATTTCCTGAATAATAATTCATTTAATTTTTCAACCTCCAGTCCTAAATACTGCTACAGCCTCCCTCCCAGCTGAGATGAAGTTAATCAGCAAATTCTGTTTCTTTTGGATTCATCAAACCCTCTTTAGGAGCTTTTTCCAAACCTCTGATTGCAGACAGCTTTCCCATGGAAAGCAACGCGGCAGAGCAAAACAAGCCAGTATTGCACCGTTGTGTTCATGCAGATAGCTCAGAGCGGTGCTGACAAGCTCAGCATCCACGCCCGATGTTCGGTGCAAACGCTGCAGCGCTGCTCGCTTCACCTCACACTCAAGGTTAAAAAGCACAAACGGATCTCTGTCATAACTTCCTGCCTTCTTTTTGGCTAAAAAGAATTGCAGTTTGCTCTTTTTTTTCTCCGCTGAAAAGAAAGCTTAAAGGCCAAAGCTAAAAAAAAGGGGAACCTTGTAACCTTCAGCAAACAAAGCTAACACACTCACTTCAACAAGGAAGATTTCTGACATCGTCACAAACGTCCTGCAGATTTTCTACTTTTCGTAAAACTCTTTTGATGCTTTCTTTTATTAATTCCTCTCAGCGTCAGCTCTACATATGAAGCTGGCCACATATAAGCTCCTGCCTTGCTACACTTCTGCTGAAACGCAGCTAATTGTAGAGAACCTCAAAAGAAGCAGAGCGTCTGGGTCGGACCTGAACCCGCGCGGTTCCTAGAAGCACGTCACCTGAGAAGAGCGACGACGTGAGGATGATGTTCCACACCCAGCGCTGCCCGTTGATCTGCGTGTAGAAGCTGCAGGAGACGTAGCCCGACACGCAGCTGGTCAGCGCGTACAGGACGATGGCGGCCGAGTTGATGGCGCCGTGCCGGTGTACGTTGAACATCCCCAGCAGCGCCATGACGATGATGGCTGGAGGAGACAGAGAAGCGTTAGCGTTTCCACCTCGCCGCTTCTAGCTCTTCTTCTCTATGCGACGCATCGCTCATACTAACTGCTGCTAAACGTTACTGGAGCTGAAACCACTCCGCTTGGTTTCTGGCCTCAACAGCAGCCGTTTCCATCTGAACGGTCTACGCTGCTAAGCTGCTTGTTCTAACGTTTCTGCCCACGTGACGCTGAGGGCTCACCTGTGGCGAGGGTCAGGAACTGAGCGCCAACGCCGAGAACGGCACAGAGCAGGCTCTTAAATGGGGGGAATCTGAAAACATCAGTATGGATGATTTTCCAGCCGTTATCTCCTTGATCCAGATCGTCACAGCCGCCCTCCTCTTCCACGTTGTACCTGAAATTGCCATAAAAAAAAAAAAAAAGGACGTTTTAAACACAGAGGATGAAAGAGCACATGAGCAGCAGGCTGAAGCTGTTAGTTTACTGAACACTACAGCTTTAAGATTCAAGTCAGATATATACATAGAAACAATTGATAAAGCTGAGCACACTTTTGGCTTCTGTTGTCAGGAGAAGCTTTCTAAACTGAGATAACCCAGGTTCCATCAGCATAGTGAAGCTTACCTGCAGATTAAAAGCTACAGAGTCTTGTAGAGATGTCAAATAATAGCATTGTGTTTAAAACTGTTAAAAAGGCTCTTAACACTTAGAATTGACATTTATTTCCCCTCAATCTACTGAAAGTGAGGAAAAGGTAATGGTGGGCAGTGTCTGCATTTTGTCTTCACAAACTCTGACATGTATTTTATAAACTGAAGAGAAAAAAAACCCATCAAAATCTGACTTTCCTGTGAATCTCTAAACTAATGATTACTTGTAGAAGTAGTGTTTAGAGAACTGCTTCACAACTGTGTTGCCCGGAGTCCACCGCCATCTAGCAGCGATGAACAGATGTTAAAGCCCAGAAGAACAGAACTACGTCCACCAGAACCTCTGGTTCTCTATTCCTCCACCATACCTTCTGATGCGTCTGCAACGTAGAAATATGGTGATTGTTTGTTGCTATTCTAAGTGTTGTTTGTATTGGGCTGGGACATCAAGTTTATTTGTATAGCACATTTCAGCAGCAAGGCGCTTCAACGAGCTTTACATTAAGAAAACATCATAAACACATCGAAACAGTCACTGCGTGTGAGACCAGTAGTATTAAATTGTATACGGTGAAAACATCAAATATGTCAAAGATGTTCTTGTTATGGGCATTAAAACGGCCTTAAGTTAAGAACATTTTGTCCCTGATCGGTAAATCGTTAGTAATAAAAAGTTTTTTTTTTTTTTTTTGGGGGATTTTTTGCAGCTCTAGTGAATCGCTTTTTTCGAAAGTAGGCTGACAGGAAGGGGGGTAGAAGAGGGGGAGAGACATTCGGCAAAGGACCGGGGGTCGGATTCAAACCCGGGTCAACCGCGTCGAGGACTAAGGCCTCTGTATATGGGTCGCGCTACCCGCTGCCCACTTGGTTTATTTCCAGGGGAATGCAACATCAACAAGTTCTGGTGGCTTTATTGGAGTGTACAACACGTGCGATGCCCTCCAATGCTGGCTGTATTGTGACGTGTTCTGATGGAGAACATTAAGGAGAACCCTATCTATCTAGAACCATTTGAAACAACTCTTTGCTACTGACTGGGTTTGTCAAGCGGGCGTTTCAGTTCAGGTTTAAACCAAAATATTCTGAATACGCTGCAACTCCTCCGTCTAAAAAAAAAAAGAAAAAGTCTACCCAACTGATATTGAGCAGTTCATCTACCAAATTATGGAACCGGTATTTCAGCTGGAAGACTGGGTTGGCTTGCAAAATGAAAACTAGTCTTGACAGTGACGCTAGTGGCCAAAAGGATAAAAGAAAACCCACAAATGTGGCCATTAGCTGCACATGCGTCTGAATCCCTCTGAAGATCAGCAAAAACACCAGACGTGAAGCAGAAAACAAGATGGCTGCTCACAATAATCTGACTTTTTACTGAAGTAGCACCACATTTCAATGCTAATGACCAAAAACGGCCTAAGCAAAGCCATGGGCACCAGCTTTCAACAGAGCTGTGCGCTGCTTACTAACCTGGCAAAATCATTCTTGAGGACCCGCATGAGGATGATGATGACAAAGCCCAGCAGCAGCACCACCAGCACCAGCGAGTTGATGATGGACAACCAGTGGATCTCCAGGGTTTTGGGGAAGAACGAGTAGTCTCTGAGGCGCTCGCCTCTCCGAGAGGAGGGCAGGTTGGACTCGTACCAGCGGACGCTGTAGGTGTGCGTGACCGTCAGGCTGCCGCCCCCCACGCCCACTCCGCCCACCGCGGCTCCCGCCCCCTCCTCCAAGGGAAAGGGCTTGACGTCCTTCACCGAGACGTTGGCGAAGATCACAGAGTCGCCGTTGTACTCGATGTTGAAGTCCAGGTGAGTCCACAAGCCCACCTGACAGAAAAAAAAAGGCCAACACGAGGAGATCAAAAGGAGAGGAGGTGGACGGATGGCGTAGCCCGTCAAATCTATGCAGTTTCTCTGCTCACCTTGTGGCTGTGAGGCAGGAAGCCGCTCTCCTCTATGTATCCCACAAAGCCCCAGATGGGAATGTCGTCCAGGACGAACTCAAAGTAATACAGCTCCTCGATGGCCTCCCGAAGCTCGTCCACCTGAGACACACGACACAGCACAGCTTTCAGAATCACAATCAAGTTCATCGCCAAGTAGCTTTACACTTACAAGGAATTTCACTTGGTGTTGATGGTGCAGACAAAATAGGTGTATATATACAGAATCTAGAGCTATATACACAGTAGACTGTGCGTTAATGTGATGCAGAAGGTCTGGAGATGTTACGTTGGTGTAGCTTGTAGGTTCAGATGCACAAGGAGAGAAGAATCATCTTTTATTCACAAAAACGTGTGGCAGAAAAATAAAGAGACTTCATTTAAAAACAAACAGGGCATTTAAACGCTTCAAACAAGCACTGCTCTGGTTATATCTGTTCATACAGCATTACCTGTAACTGAGGCTGGGTGATACGGCTTAAAAATAATAATCAGTTCCTCACAGGCAAATATTTTCTTTAGAAAGAAAATTAACTGTGTAGAAATGATGATGCTTAAACAAAAACTATAGTTTTAGTAGTTTTTCTGTTTTTTTAATGACTAATATCTGCATTCCTACAGCGGAAAGAACATGGCTTTGGAATAAACCTTTAATGTTCCCTCGTAATTATTGCCTTTAGGGTTTAGGGCTTTTTTTTCTCTCAATAAACCCCAATTTCAGAACAATACATTTGTTCTCTTTTGTAAAACTTTAGCATATTGTTTTGGTCATGTAGCTTTTACTGCTCTAGACAAATGTTATTTACCAGAAGAAGCAGCAAAGATGGCTCTTTAGAGCGCAGAGGTTGCTCAAACCTGCTCTAGTGTAAAAATATTATGTGACAGTGGCAGCGTTAAAAACAGGAAAGACAAGAATCCATGATATTCAGGAACAAGTCTTCAATTGGCTAAATCATCCACTTCCTGTAAACTAACCCATATTGGCAGTCAGAGCAGTAGTTGAGCTTAAAATTGGAACAGGCAACACAATTAAGAGGTCAGCCAGAGACCAGGAGATAATCCAGCGTGTCTACAGATAGAAAACTGGTTGCAGTTTAAGTTTCTGAATTTATTTGTCCGACTTTTTACACACAACTTACCTGTTTTTCTGACAGAGTGAGCTTGCAGAGACTTTTTCTCTCCACGTTCTCTCGGAAGCGGATGTGATACAAAGACTCTGCCATTCGGTCCCCGTCCAGCACCTCGCCCAGACTCAGCGACTTGTGGTGCACCTGAGAGGGAAGCGGTTTTATGGAGCTTTCATGGCGCTTTTACAACGCACAAACACTAGCTAGTTTATTTGAGGAGGCGTGAACTCTTAGCGGCAATACTTTAAGCCTTTTACAAAACCTGCAATAAATGGACCAAAGTAACATTTTCCTAATGTCTATACAAAACACAGAAAGGAGAGAAATTAATATTTTGAACAACTTCAGTTAATTAACATCTTACTTTAAATTTTCATAAAAGTCCATTTTATCTGTTTTTATAGCAAAACCATAACAGCGACAGTAATATCAGTATTTTTGCATACAAAGCAGACCATTCACTGAAACCTTCTTGTTTGTTTAATGCACCCACGGTGGAAATGAACCATCTCCTAAATGAATGAATTTAGCAGTGAAATAAAACAGCAGCTGAAAGGACCTCTTGTTTTTTCTTTTTTTTTTTCTTGGAACAGATTTCTACACAGCGCCAGAGCAGCGAGGACTGACCTTCTCCGGCCTGCAAACAGGCAGGGTGTAGTAGTGATACGTCTCCTGAGGATTGTGATAAGGGCCCACTTTGTTGACATAAAGAGTCACATTGTCCCCCTGCTTGTAGCCCGCTGCCCAGCCTGAGAACAAGCCCAGGATCAAGACACGGAGCGCTGCCATCGTCCGCCTGTAGCCGCCCGGGAGCTATCCAGTTCCTCAGGGTGCAGCACCTGCAGCACAGACGCACAGCTTGTTTCCAACGTGGCCGACTCCAGAGCGTCCTGCTCCTAACAGGTTATGTCAGTCTTTCACTCACTAGGAGTCGTAACATGGGTTAAGATGGTTTACTTTCAACAAGCACTGCAGAGAACTTAGAAACACCTTTACAGTTCCCAGAACCGTCTCTATTGGATCTACTCCTTCACACTAAACACCTCGTCTGGGAGGAAATCTGCACTTTATACGCAATAACTGGACATTTTAAATGGAGAAAAATTCATGTTAAGGTAAATACAATGTTTTGTATCCCAATGGCACATATTATAGAGATATTAGTGAATCAGTCTTTGTACAATAAGCCACATTTACTGAGACATGAGCAGTCTCAAAAGTGATGACGCCCCTCTTTGTCCATAAAACAGCGGACAGGAGCAACAAGGTTGCTGGGTTAGTTCTAGGAAAAAAAAAAAAACGCTTTGAATACCAATTGTCACCGCCATGTAAACTTTATTACAAGAGAAGCCATTATGTAAAGCGGATCGGAGGGAGGGCCCGTGTCAGTATTTTTGGAGATGAAGCGAGAGGCCAGACTGAGATGGTGTGGTCATGTACAGACAGAGGATGGACAGGAAGGTTGAAGGATGCTGAGGCTGGAACTGCCAGACAGGAGGCCTGGAGGAAGACTAAAGGGGAGATTCAAGATTCAAGGATGAAGGACACGAAGATTGTTGGTTTGAGAGAAAAAGACGCAGGAGATGGAGATAGATGGAGAAGGATGACGCACTGAAGAGCCGAAAGAAGGGAAAAAAAACCGGAAAAAATTAACAAAAACGTCTTGAAACTGGAGCTTTGAATAGAAAAAAAATCCAAAGTTGCTCTACAATTAAAACCTCAAGATTGTATACGGCTGCCTTGCTTATAACAATTAGTGATGGCTGCAGATCTAAAAAAAACCACAACAACAACAATAAAACAGTTTTATCTGCACTTCTGATGATTTGCTTCTCTATGCAGCCACCTTTAGTGGACATGTAACAGCATACAAAAGCAGATAAATTAATTATTAACTTGTATAGCTAAAAGCACAAGCTTCGAAAACGTAAACATTTCAAACCCACTGAAATGTTTCATTATAGCATTTCTGAGGTTTGAAGGCCTTTTAGTGAAGAAAGAAGCAAAGAAAAAGCTTATCCTCTGCTATCGAGCGCAAACAGCAATACTACACCTCCTCCTCGTAATGCCACCCACTGCCAATCAGCTGGCTGAAAGAAGGATGTGATGTTTATTCCCCTTTATACTTATCGCAATGCTAAATTTAACTCTCAGTTAGCAAAAACATGAATAAACCGGATGTGGAGACTGAAGACGCGCCCCTCATAGCTCCTGTTAAGGCACTGCTGTCCTAAAACGGCAGCTGGTCCGCCACGAGCTGGTCGGCAAGTGGTTTTAAATAAAAAGCCAATTACAACTTAAAAACTTAAACTTAAAACCTCCCGAACGTCTAATCTTGATATTTTTTTTTAGACAGGTGCAAATAGCTTCTTAGGCGAGATCAAGAAATTAGAATTTGAAGACCAATAAACCAAACCATAGTGAAAGCTTCACTGTTAACAGTCCATTAAGCAAAGTGCCTCCTCTTAGGTTGTGTCTGCAAAGCAGAAGTTCCTGACACTTTTACTGCCGACACGCTTCATACCTCAGGATCTAATCAGATATTTAGCAACAGCTCAAGACTGAGCTGAGAAGACAGTCAGGCTACAACAGCGACAGCATTACGACAGTAACCGTTGTAGGACCAGCAGACAATGAAATGAAGAAGCATAACTACAAGATGTATAAGTCCAGAAACAGAGGAAAACATATCAGCTGTGATTAAAGCAGATAGATACAGATAGATAGATAGATATATAGATAGATAGATAGATACTCTGACAGCTTTCCATGTAGATTCTACTGTACTCGAGTTGCATTCAGTTTGCGAGACGTTCACTCTTACGTGTTTTAGCCAGAGTTCGACTGATTCCCCACAGGAGGTGACGGACACAGCCATGCATGTGGTACATGGAGGTATATGGAGGTACGGATCTGTTTCTACTCCCCGTTTGGATTATTTCCAGAGATGTTTGGGTAAACGCAGGTTTTAGCTGGTAACCACTCTAACCACTAGGCCAACACTCCCCATACACCGAGACGCAGCTCGGTAGGGAATTTGGGGTTAAGTGCCTTGCCCAGGGGCACATCGACATGTGGCAAGGGGAAGCTGGAATCAAACCCACAAGCTTCTGATTGCCAGACAACTACTCAACCCATCAAGCCACAGTCGCACTAATTTCTCTGCATTTAACCCATCCCCATTGGGGAGCAGTTGGGGGTTGAGGGTCTTGCTCAGGGACCCAGAGTGCAGGCAGTTGGGATCGAACCGGGTACTTGCACTGCTCTAACCACTCGGCCAGCACTCCCCCAGCTGCCTCACCTACCAGTACAGCGGCACAGCATGCAGTCTGAAACATGCTCCAGAATCAGGGATTTGTTTTCTCACACTTCTGCCTGGAATGGCGGCGGCAGTAAACAGCAGGCTGTATTCCATCATATGCATGCATGGTGGGGCCCGCCGGTAGAATGGCCTCATTACAAGTCTGACTGATCATTTCCTGTGGCAGTAGTGGGTTAATGCAGAATAGGTCTGATGGACTTCAATGCAACTGACGCCTATATTTGTTTTTTTATAGATCAACTTAGAAGATGTTTGAAAATGAAATTTGGCCACTTGTGATTTTATTTGTATTTTTTGCCAAACTATCCTGAAATCAATGAAGCGTTCTCACTTACACCTCATATGCTATATTGCAGCCATGCAGAATGCAAGCAGACACCTCTGAAGAGGGGAGACATGCACCTGGATGTACCTAGAGAAGAACTGATTAGCTTGTGCCTTGTGTGATGTCATCACAGGCAGCCGTGAGTGGAGTCTCGCCTTTTAAGGGGTTAGGATTTTACGTTGTTTTAATAACAAATGACAACCAAACAGCGAAACAAATAGCGAAATGACAATAAGATGGCGTTCTGTGGGCAACAAACTAAACCTGGGGTGGGTTTGGTTGATTTGACAGAAAATCTGATTAGTAGTTTTAAAGAAACTTCACCACATACCGAAGCATTAGCAGAACAGGACAGAGACGGACATTTATTTTTAAACCAAACAAGAAAATACAAGGACAGGAAACGTCTCTGGACACGTTTCTTATCTGGGCTCTGCCAGTCTCACCGTCGTGTCACGCTCGTCCCGATGCTGCAGAACCAACAGAACCAGTCTGGTCGCTGGATTCCTCGGACTCCAGGCCCCGATGGGTCCGCTCGGCTCCGATCGCGCTCACCGAGAAGTCCTCTGACGTTGGGGCCGAACACCACCGGGAGCATCCGGGATCCAGCGCATCCAACTGCAACCCGGGGCTTATGTCCGGGGACGCGCGGTGCTTTCACTGACAGAAGCAAGGACGGGGAAAACGGGCTCCGACCCACACGTCACCCAAAGAAATACAAAATAATGACGACTTGCTTCACTTTTCCGGGGAGGGCGGAGAAACACAGACACACACACAAAAAAATGCACACCTATTTTAATTGCAGCAATTGCGTCTCCCTTTACTAATTATTTTCAACTAGTGCCCCCGCTGGATAAAAAAACCCAAAAACTAGGACTGAAGCGTTTGGAGCCGATAGCACAACGTCTTCACTATTTTCTGTGTGGACCGGATTTCCTTCAACCTGGACGAGCCAATCCGGTGTCTCCGCTCTACTTCCGTGTCAAAGCGCAGGCCTGATTAATCGCACGGAGCCATCGATGCGCGCGCCTGCGACTGGTCGCGACGCCGAGACGCTCGACGGTTCGGCAGCTAATGCCTGCTGGTTGATTTGCCGCGAAACGCGCTTGGTTTCTCGCGCTAGAAACGTCGGAGCGGCTAATAGGTGAGTGCGGGTAAACAATTTACACCGAAATACAGCGTTAGAAGTGTCCGTAGAGATGCTCACTCTCTGGTTATTATTGTAGCGCACTAGTTAACAAAAGCTTCTTTACCGCGCTTGTTAAAAGGCACAATTAGCGCACCGTGTTAGCTAAGTAACACTTCGAGTTGAATGTAATTAGCAGCAGTAACTTGGCGTGTGCTAAATCGCTACATATATTTATTTCTCAGTTACAAAAAGCCTGTTATTCTAGCCCCTCAGTGCTGAGTGTATGTATGTAAACCCACTCCATCCCTTTGTCTCCACACATTTCCAGCAGCTCCGCTCCAAGCTAGCTGCCCCGTCATGAGGCGCAATTGATATGTAACTGCGTTGTTTTGATGCCTCTGTTTTACTCAGATAACATCTCACAATGGGAATTCACGGACTGGCCAAGCTGATTGCCGACCAGGCCCCCGGTGCCATCAAAGAGCAGGACATCAAGAACTACTTCGGTAATTCTAAGCATTAAAAACTTGTAAGGCCATTAGAAACAAATGAACACAGTTTCACTGATTTCCCCCCATTCAGTTGTTTACATTAGTCTTTGTAGTATGTGGTTCTGTAATGTTTCAGCTCAGACGTAATACACTTTTTCTTTATTCAGAGGCACGAGACATGAGCTAAATGTTGTAATGTTTTTCTGTAGGCAGGAAGATTGCCATCGATGCCTCCATGTGCATCTACCAGTTCCTGATCGCTGTGCGGCAGGATGGGAACGTTCTGCAGAACGAAGATGGAGAGACTACAAGGTACAGCATCGATGGTTTCTGACCATAACTGCAGTCTGCTTTGGATACAATAGTTGCTCCTGTTATTTCAAGGCAGTAAATTAGGCCCAATGCATGAAAATAAAGTGTGACTTGCCCCTTTTCCCCCCCTCCAGTCACCTGATGGGAATGTTTTACCGCACAATCCGCATGTTGGAGAACGGGATCAAGCCGGTGTACGTGTTTGATGGGAAACCTCCACAGCTCAAGTCAGCAGAGGTTTGTGTGGAATAAAAAAAAGGCACGGGCCTTTATGAGATTCCTATGGTATGATGACCATTAGTAAAGCTATTGTTGTTTCTTTTTTTTTTTTTTTTTTTAAACTTTATTTATCAATTTTCACAGCATATTCTTTACAGCATTCATGTTTTATACAGCGCTGTCTTACTTAACATATATAACCCTTACACAAAACACACATACCCAAAAAATAAAAAGTAAAAATTAAAAAATAAAGTAAAAACAATACAATAAATAGATAAATAATAAAGGACAAAAACACAAAAATTTGTTCATAGCTGACTAAAAGAATATAACAGTAGTTTAGTTATGATAAAATACTCATTTTAAATGTTTCCATGTATAGTAAAAATGGCTGCCAAGTTTTGAAAAATTTAGCAGTTGAACCTGCCAGTGTATACCTCATCTTTTCTAAATGTAAGAACCTCATGAGCTCTGAGAGCCACTGTTCATGTGTGGGTGGGGCCTTCTGTTTCCACCTCAACAGTATCAGGCGTCTCGCAATCAACGTAGCAAAAGCTATTGCATTTGAATTATATTTGGAGAGTAAACTATTGGGGGGTATGATTCCAAAAATTGCAGTTAGAGCAGAAGGTTCAAATGCAACATTGTATATTTCTGAGAATGTATTGAATATAGACAACCAATAGGTGTGAAGTTTTGAACATGCCCAGAAAGCGTGAATAAGGGAGCCGACCTCTGACCTGCATCGATTACATAAGGGATCAGTCCCTGGATAAAACTTAGCTAGCTTTTCATTAGAGAAATGCAACCGGTGCAAGACTTTGAACTGAAGGAGTCCATGTCTAGCGCATATTGAAGAAGAGTGAACCCTGTGAAGAATGGATTGCCAGAGCTCATCTGTTAATGTAATTGCAAGGTCTTTCTCCCAATGCGACTTAATAATAGAGAGAGAAGGAGATTGTAGATCTAGCAGTATGGTATAAATCTTTTTAATCGCCCCCCTTTGATGGATGTCTATACCTATGATTTTATCCAGAGCTGTTTCTTCAGGCAGTTCAGGAAATGTGGGATATCTATTTTTCACAAAATGCCGCAGTTGTAAATAGCGGAAAAAGATTGTTGTTTCTTTTATTTCGATATTTAACATGACGTGGTTGTTTTAATAGAAAACAATATAGGAGCTGCTGTCCTTACTGCAGCTCTAATAATAAACACTTGATTGTTACAGGTATGTTAATATCGTCTATAACGTTTATTTGTCATTTTGATTCTTTTAGATGGACTCAAGCCAAATAACAGTACAAGCACCTGCTAAACGAAGTCATAGTTTCCAAGTGCTTATTGTGCCATTATGCTTCTCCAAGAGAAACAAAAGTATAACAAGCTTGTATAAACGGGTTAACTAGTCAACCTATCGGCTTGCGTAAAGATTGCAGTTCACTTAAAAATAAAAAAGTTATCTTAATAAAGGGGATCAAGGGGAATATTTTTTTGGAAAGAGACAAATTCTTATTTATTTTGTTGTGGGACAAACGTGTAGTAGGTGTCTGTCAGCCAGCTGACCAGTGGTGGGGAGGGGTAGCACCCTGTTATTCTATGCTTCGTGCAGCTGAGATGAGAAACATTTGGCATTTTCTAGCGGCATATATGACAAAATAGGGCAAAATGTTACAGAAAATTAAACCGTGGATTTATAAAACCTTAATGTTGTATTTTATTTGTGTTTTTTGTACGGCTTTGGTCTCTGTGTGTTTAAAGTGTTGTATAAATCAGTGCTTTATGAATAAAGTTGGATTGGATTAATGTCTGTAACGGTCAGGTGTAAAGAAAGGTGGTTTTCCTGTCAGAAAAAGAAAAAAAAACAATCTTTGCAGAACGTCTATCTCTTTTTGCTTTATTGTTTTTCGTTTTGTAGCTGGAGAAGAGAGGGGAGAGAAGAGCAGAGGCTGAGAAGCTGCTTGCTAAAGCTCAGGAAATGGGTAAAATCATTTGTTGTGTTGGTGACAGACATCTGCATCTTTTCTGTTTCCCAATAGGGTAAAAATAAAAGGATTATGGGTAATAGAGATAGAAATTATTTCTTTCCATTAACCAGGTGAGCAGGAGAATATTGACAAATTCTCCAAGCGACTTGTTAAAGTCACCAAGCACCATAACGACGAGTGCAAGAAGCTGCTGACCTTGATGGGAGTGCCTTATATTGAGGTAACGTTGAAAGCTGCTTTACTTCTCACCTTACTTTAGGAATCTGTCCATTATGTTTATGTTTGAAATGTTCATAGTAAAAAAAGATAATAATTTCTATTGAAATGTAAAATCCACCTTTTTAGTCCTTAAATATATTTTGTTGTGTACTGATAGTCTGGGAGTTCAGAAAAGCTGAATGTAGTCTGTCCAGGAGCTTTATATTCTGCCTGGGTCATATTTTTCAAGCTGTTTAGTTTTCTCTGTTCTTTATTACGTTTGTTAAACAATTACATTGCAGTATTTGCTAAAGTACTGCTAAACAAGGTCATAGTTTTCCAGCCATCTGATTTTATAGATTTTTCTTTTGCAACCATTTTGTTGTCCAAGCTCAAGTTGGCAAAAGCTAAAAGTGGATAATTGAAGATGTTTGGTTGTTGGGTCGGGCTGCCCAGTGTCGTCTTGTTGCCTTGCAGCAAGAAGGTTCTGGGTTCGAGTCCGACCCTGGGTCTTTCTGCATCGAGTTTGCATGTTCTCCCTGTGCATGTGTAGGTTCTCTCTGGGTACTCCGGCTTCCTCCCACAGTCCAAAAACATGAATGTTAGGTTAATTGGCCTCTCTAATTTCTCCTTAGGTGTGCGTGAATGGTTGTTTGTCCTGTTTTGTCTCTGTGTTGCCCTGTGACAGACTAGCGACCTGTCCAAGGTGAACCCCACCTCTCATCCATTGACAGCTGGAGATTGGCACCAGCACCCCTCACAACTCCAGCAGGGATAAGCATGTTAGAAAATGGATGGATGGTTTCAGGGCACCCTCACCCTGCATACTGCAAAAATGGCCGAACGGGTCGGAGTGGAACGAGTTGCTCTCAGAACCGGGGTCAAAGACGGGCCTGTGGGGCAACAATAACGAGCAATTCAGACCAAAGCAATGCAGTTCCACTTTCTACAACTTTAAATTTAGATTTAAATGTGAAAAGAAAGGCTTTAAAAAGAACGATGTGTCCCCTTTTTATATCAGCACATTTGGAAATGGATTTGAATATGTAAAAGAGGTCAGTTGCTACAGGAGAGATGTGAGTAAATGATTGTGTGGCATGGTACTTTGTTTCAGGCCCCGTGTGAGGCTGAGGCCAGCTGTGCTGCTCTGGTTAAAGAAGGGAAGGTCTATGCTACAGCGACGGAGGATATGGACGGGCTCACCTTTGGGACAAATGTCCTGCTCAGACATCTCACCGCCAGCGAAGCCAAGTATACAGCTTTGTGTCTTCATTTAGGCTGTGCTGAAAAAAGATATTTACTTTTACATACTTTGATTAATCGTTTTATAAAAAGAAAAGATAATTTTCCTTTTGTACTTGTTTTATATTAGATAAGCAGTATCCATATTTATTTATTTCAAACTCTGATATGTGTCACAAAAACCAAATTTCCTTTTTGCTTCAGGAAGCTTCCTGTTCAAGAATTCCACTTTAATCGCATCCTGGAGGACATCGGTCTGACCAGTGAACAGGTAGGTTGACATCTTTCCTCCCGTGATGCAAACTTCTCTCTGCAGCAAGGGATTAATCTTTCAGTCTTTACTTCTTCTAGTTCATAGACCTTTGTATTCTGCTGGGTTGTGACTACTGTGGCACCATCAAGGGAATCGGCCCCAAGAGAGCCATCGACCTGATCCGACAGCACGGTACCATCGAGGAGATCCTAGAGAACATTGACACAACTGTAAGTTAAAATGTTCTCCCCTAAGAAAGTATCCACTTTCTTGTTATTTGTAGAACAGATGTAGAAAATCCAATAAATACAGACCAAGAAGTGGAAGCAGAAGTGTAGGATTATTACAACTCAATCAACCCAACAAGGATACGTTATTTGAAGATTTATATTCAATTGAGACACAGATTATGAAAATAACACTTCACCTTTACATGTGTTTTCCACCTATTATTTTTAGTACATTTTACAGACGTATACATTGTCTTAATTCCTCAACAAATTCCACTCTTATCTTGACCTTTTACTAAAAAAAAAAACATTTTCCCTAAGTTCATTTCTTGCTTCTTTAGTTTCCAAACTCCATCTGAATACAGATTGGAATGAGATATTGGACATGTTTATATTATCAGAGCAGTATTAAATGAAGTATATAATGCAAAATCCACTTTTTTATTAGTCCTTAAATACATTTTGTTGTGTACTTGGAGTCTTGAGGAGTGCAGAAAAGTTGAATGTAGTCTCTCCAGCAGTTGTGTAGGTTTCTTAATCTACACAATCTGTTTGGGTCATATTTTCAAGCCACTAATTTTCCTCTGTCCTCTGTTACGTTTTTTAAAGATCAGATCGCAGTGTTTGCTGCAGAACTGCTAAACAAGGTCATGGACCTCCAGCTTACCGATTTCTCAAATCTGCCAGTTGTATTTTTTGCCATGATTTTGTATTCCAAGCTCAAAGATGCCGAAGCTACAGGTGAACAAGTCAAATGTTCGGTTGTTAGGTGTATTAACCCACACATTTGGTCCCCCAGCATACTGCAAAAATTGCCGAACGGTGTGAAGTGGAGTGCTCTGGCTCAACCCGAATACCCTTAATAATAACAAGGAGTCGACAGCTAAAGCATGATTAGTGCAGTCCAAATAGTGCAGTCAGTAAGGAAGGAGGTAGGAAAAGGAGCCTGTACGCTCCCTCCCACAGCTAGTTTTTCCAAGGAACCCCACAGCGTCCCTTACAGGCACTAAAAACCCCTTAGGTATCCCACAATTCTTTGCGTGACATGACGTATCAGCACACCTCCTCACGGAAATCAACGAAAATGTCCGGAGAGATGTAATCAAATGTGTAGTTAATTTTCTGAAGGCTGTGGGCCTGGATTTGACTCGCATCGTCCACGTGCGTTTCCGTCACGTAATGTCGGAGTTAAAGGCTTTCCGAATTCAGCACAGCAGTCCGACGCTCCTTTCCTCCATACGATAGAGTTCTTACTGTTGGCCCCATGAAAGGTCAAGGAGCAGGAGCTAGAAGCTCTATATAAGGGTATTTGGATTGAGTCTCTGTGACCTGGAGGGGAGTGTAAAGTGGCTCCTTTAGATTTAAAGAGACAGTACCAAATATAGTTGCTCCCAGACACATCTCTGAACAGGGGTAAAAAAGGGTGAATGTGGGTGTAAATGAATAAGGAATTCAGACCAAAGCATTGCAGTTCCACTTTATATAGATTTCAATGCAAAAAGAATTTAAAAGGAGGATTTAAAAGCACAATATATCCCCTTTTTAAGGTCTTTTAAATCATAGCATTCCTTTTCTTTACTGTGTCCTGTCTGGCAGTTTAGCATTAAGAATTACCGTCTTAATGCCAAAGAGAGCCCAACAGATTTACTTTCACTAGTGGAGCATTACTGCTTTCGATATAGTGCTCCTCTTGATACATACGCAAATAACTTTACTGGACACAGAAACGAAAAGGTCATCAGCATATTTTAAATGCTTTGATACACCACATAAACCTTTTATTGATTATGGAAAATGTTTAGGACCCAGGACAGAACCTTGTGGTATCCCACAGCTGATCTTCCACGGATTAGTCATAATTTTTTAAATCTACATGTACTGACAGCTTGGTGTTGCGATGATGTGGCTGTGTTCTTCCCTTGATACCGAATCTGTCTTACGGTTTCAGCAGTAGGCCATCCCCTATGCTGGCAACATCTTTTTCGCAGCAAGAAACAGTCCCAGATGTAAAGTTCCTACTATTGATCACGTTTGCTGAATTACTACCACTGAGGTGGACCTTTTGGTTCTAAATCTGTACTGACACTCACTAGGTTAAGCGTACCAGCATAGGTAAAGAGTATTATTCTAATTGAATTATCAAGACTTTGGGGAGAAAAAATACTTTTCTCAAACCTTAGAGAAGCTATTTGTCAACACTGGAATTTTTTAGTATTTAAATTTTGTTACTGGGATATTTTGCTGTTCGAAATGCCTTCTTGTAGATATGTTGCTGCATATAATTTTTTTTCTCAACCACAAAACATTGCCAGTTGAATCAGTGGACTTTTGAAAATTAAACATTTGAAAAAGTAATTTCTTTGTTTTGTACCAGGTAGTGAATAAATTCACTGCAGTCTGTGCAGTCAAACCAGGCAGGTGATGTGATTTTGTGTCCTGTTCACCTTCTTGCAGAAGCATCCCGCCCCAGAGGACTGGTTGTATAAGGAAGCCAGAAATTTATTTTTGAAGCCAGAGGTGGTGGACTGCTCCACAGTGGACCTGAAGTGGAGGGAGCCCGATGAGGAGGCTTTGATCCAGTTCATGTGCAGTGAGAAACAGTTCAGGTGAGCTATTGGCTCTTGCAGGGCTGTTTTTGCATCTTTAATCCACTAGGCTCTGCTGTTGGCCTTGTAAATGCAGTGTTGTGACTTTTGCCTCATTGAGTAAATTAGTTACTGTATTTTTTTGGACTATAAGTCGCTCCGTTATATAAGTTGCATCGGCCAAAAAAATGCGTCATAAAGAGGAAAAGAAACATGTGTAGGTTGCGACGGTCTATACGCATTTATTTAGACTTTTATTTCACACAATCAAAGACTAAAAACTGGCATTTAATCTGGTAAACCAACCTATTAGATTACAGAGCAGCATCCACAGCCAGCTGAATAAGAATCAAGTTTAATCGCCAAGTAGGTTTGCACTTACAAGGAATTTGAATTAGTGTTGAAGGTGCAGACAAAAAATAAGAATACAGTAAAATAAAAAGTAAAAAGGATATATATACAGAAGCAATATACACTCAGTAAAGTGTGCGTTAATGTAACGCAGAAGCTTGTAAATCCTGAACGGGGGATTAACATGGAACATACCTGGGAGGATGAATGGGGTAAATTAGCAACTCCAACCAGCAAAGTTTTATCCAGCTCATTACAGCGTAACGGGCCATTACACTAAAGGTGGTCAAAATGACGGCTAATTTAGACCGTGAGCGTAGCGGTGCTACGTGCCAAGCTAACTGTACGACACGGATGTTTCAGAACAACATAAAGCTCACGTTCATCAGTGAAGTTGTAAACCTTCCAGACAACAGACCTGTAAGCTAGTGCTAGCTGTTATTAGCTTCACAGGCAGCCCAGTAACAGGGTTCTGTCTCGGTCTGGGTCCTTCCAGCAGCCATCTCCATCTGGGGGTTGGTTTATTTTGCATGATCTGCAGCGCCGATGGGACGGGTAAGGCGCGTTCAGCTCTGCTCTTCTGCTACATCGGGACAGTGCAGGACCGGGGAAATCCTTCTTGTTGAGCTAAACTTTTTTACTCCATCATGAGACACTGAAATCGGGGACAGCTTTTGTCGGGGACAGGTCATCAAAAACGGGGACAGTCCCTGGAAATCAGGGGCTTCTGGTCACCCTATTTTAGGTGGTACAGGAGCAGGATAGTTTTCTCAAGCCTAGCGAGCCCTGTTGTGGCTGTAGGTAGTAATGTTTACTCCTTGGTTCATGTGGAATTACCATTTAAATTTGATATATAAGTCGCACCTGAATATAAGTCACAGGATCGGCGAAACTATGAAAAAAGTGTGATTTTAAAGTCCGAAAAATATGGTAAGTTAAAACAGTCACATTAACTTTAGGCCATCTTTTACACCCAATTGTCCAACTACCCCTTAAACCATTAAAATGATTTTAATTGTCTCAAGTCATAGAAACATATCTGACTATCTGCATGTATTTAGTTTAAGTGATGAGGGAGTTTTGTGTGTTTGCAGTGAGGACAGGATCCGTAACGGCTGTAAGAAGATTTTGAAGAGCAGACAGGGCAGCACGCAGGGAAGACTGGACTCTTTCTTCTCTGTCACTGGTTCCCTGTCCTCCAAAAGGAAGGTATGCCTACAAAAGCGGCAGGGCCCACTGACTGCTCCCTGAACAACCAAGCGGTTATTTTGAATGTGGTTCTTATATGAAGGTTATTTGTGGTTCCTCATGTCTAAATTTTCCTTTTAGAAATTCAGTCACATATCAGTAAATGAGATGTAGTTGCCATAGTTTCTAATGTCCTCTTTTATTTCTGTATTCCTAGGAACCGGAGACCAAAGGACCTGCAAAGAAAAAGCAGAAAACTGGAGCGACTCCGGGCAAATTCAAGAAGGGAAAATAGATTCGACACAGATCACCGTTGATGTTACCATCATAGATGCAACGTATTAAATGAGAATTATAACCAGGAGGAAAGTGCTGCACAAAGAGGTTTTTGTTAAATGAATTTTCTTTTCTCATTTAGACAACTTTGTTGCTCATTACCACAATCCAAGCTAGCTGTGTTTTAAGGAGCTAAACTGTTTTAATGTGTTGGAAATAAAATTATTTTGTAGTGAAAATCTCCTGAGTTCTGATTTATTTAAATGTATTTAAAGTTATGTTTGTTGAATCAATTGGAGTTCACTATACCCTAAAAACCTAAGTTAATGAAAGTTAATATAGTTGACAGTGTTTCATCTGGAGGGCATTCATCCTTGTATTCTTTGGTATGGATGTAGCGTTGTTCAAAACCCTTCTCTACAAAGAGTGATGACTTATTTTAGTATCTGTATTATTTTACGAGCTGTGTTAAAGCATTGTTCTATAAAATACCATCCAGCCAACATTTGCCATCTATACCAGAGGTCACCAACATAGTGCCCATGGGTACCAAGTAGACCTCGAGGACCACACGTGGTGCCTATGAGCCTGTGTAAAAAAAAAAAAAAAAATCAATCCACCACCAAAACTTTATTTTATTCCAATACTCCTCTTGTCTAATACCACTTGCATTTATAGAGATTTAAAAATGACTATAATAATACATGACAAATGTAATTGCATAAAGTTAAGGTGAACTTTCACCCTTCTAGTTCAAAGGCCTTCGTATGACAACACTAATGAAGTAGCTTGGTTAAAGGGTTGGTGACCCCTGATCTATACAGTGCTTTGAAAGTGTATTCTCCGCTTTGGCTTTTTACCTGTTTTTTTTACGATCCAACCTGTAATTTCAATGTTTTTAATATTTTATTAATGATGAATCTGCACAAAATGGTAATAGGTTGATGAAGTGACAATTTGAAAAAGCAATCATTTATGTGTTTATATGTATTCAGTCTCTTTGCTAAGAAGCCTCTAAAAAGTTCTGGTGCAAACAATTACCTTAAAAAAAATATATATACATATATATAATTAGTGAAAAAAGTACCCCTGTGTGCAATCTAAGTGTCACACAATCTGTCAGTATAAACCACTTTTCTGAAAGGTTCCAGAGGCTGCATCATGCCATGAAGACCAAGGAGTTCTCCAAACAAGTCAGGGACAAAGTTGATAACAAGTACAAATCAGCGTGGGGCTATAAAAGATATCCAAATCTTTGAAGATCCATGGGAGCTCCATCATCAAACGGAAAGCACATGGTGCCACAATAAACCTGCGAAGAAAGGGCCGCTCTTACAATCTAAGGACAAGAAAGGAGGGTGTTAATCAGAGAGACAGCACAGAGACTAAAGGTAACACTGGAGGAGCTGCAGAGCTCTTTTTAATCAGGCTACATTAAAATACCACCGACAAATATTGGTATTCAGTCAAGTACTATTATTATTTAACATTATGATGGCAGCCTTTACCATTGTTAACTTTATCCATGTGGGCATTGAGGATGTGTTTTTGAGGCTGCTGTTCTAAGTTTGACAAAAAGGCCTTTAACAGACCATTGCACGTTGATGAGGAGATTGGAGAATTGGCTAAAAAAATCAAAAGGATAAAGTCTAGCGTTACACCAGTTTCCAGAACCTATCACATTGTGTGACACTAGGGGGCGCTGTTTCGCTGATTCCTCCAGGAAAAAAAAAGTTAAATCTGATAAGGTGAAATGTTTTGCAAAGCCTGTCTCCTAAAAAAGATTCATCCCTTGAAGGGGAAGTAAAACGTGAAACTCTGACATTTTATAAAGTTTTAGCTAAGCAGAGGTCTGGTTGGCTCCAGGGATGCAGCCAGTAGTGATATGGCAGCGATTTTAACAACTTTGCAGATACAGAGTTCATTCTTAACTCCAGGGCAACCTTTAGGGAGTTCGTCTTGCAATTGGCGGGTTGCCGGTTCGATCCCCCGCACTGACTGTCTCTGTCGTTGTGTCCTTGGGCAAGACACTTCACCCGCATTGCCTGCTGGCGGTGGTCAGAGGGCCCGGTGGCGCCGGTGCATGGCAGCCTCGCCTCTGTCAGTCTGCCCCAGGGCAGCTGTAGCTACTTACATAGCTCACCACCGTTAGGGTGTGAATGTGTGTGTGAATGGGTGAATGACTGAACTGTAGTGTAAAGTGCTTTGGAGGTCGTCAAGACTAGTTAAAAGCGCTATACAAGTGCAAGCAATTTAATAATATCAGCGCCTCTTATCTCGACTCCAAAGGCAGGGCACTCGTCACAATCATTTTATCACTTAGCAATGGGGGCAGATTATGGCATCTCAGTGCTCCATTTGCAGGACTGTATACAAATTTTACACATTTCATCAAAAATGTTTGTAGTTGTTTTCCTGAGGTCTTAAATCTTGCTGTGTAAAAGGAATCCTAAACAATAACTGACTTTCTAGAGTTATTGAATAAGGAAATGGTGGAGTGATAAAGTTCCTGCACTTTTATTGAGAAACACAGCAGAGATCACATAGATGGAAAGTAATCGCACCCCTCGGTCCGGCCGCCAGCCTGTTCACCTGTTTCTGCCCTGTTTCTGTCGCTCTTCCTCCCCGGCTCCCCTAAATACCCCACAGCTGTACTGTGAGATAACAACAGACCGTCATATCCCAGATATTCATTATCTGCACAGTAACACCAGAGCATTGGCCTTGGCAGTCAGCAGAGCCGAGGAGCTGAAGTGTGCGCTGTGTGTGTGTCCTTGTGTCTCCAGTCCGAGTTGGCGTCAGGCCATAGTGACTTCAGGATAATATTCCCAGAGCTCTCAACTCTCACGTATTGACCATGTGACACGGAGGAGTGAGCAAAACAGCGCCCTCTAGAGTCGCAGAATGATAAATGGTGGAACGCCAGTCCTTATTGACAACACCATTGCTTCTTTATTAGCATTTTCTCTAATTCCCTCAACATGCAATGGTCTATTAAAGGCATTTCTCTCAAACATAGAACAACAGCAGTCTTCAACTAGAAGATCTCTGAAGAATTTTAAGAAAGCACCTGCCTCGTGGTGCGTACCGTACCGTCAAAAATAGTGACAGGAAGTAACACTGCAAATTTCAGGTTCCTACGGTCTTCACAGCCCCTGCAGCGGCCGTCGAAAAGTGCCATGTTAAGTCAATAGAGCGTGTCCCTGACCTCCTAGGAACCTCTTGGTAGCAGCGTTGTCATGGAGACTCACTGACCGCTGCAGCCCTGTGTTACTCATTATTATCTTTATCAAGTGGGGGACTGAGTTGAATGTGTGATTTTAGTGTCTTTGAAACATTTCTGCAGCATGTAGCAGAGGCAAAAAGGGGTCAAAAATGAATGTTTGACACCTCATAAAATAGACATGTTTTATCCGACATGGCCCAGTTTTGTTGTGGAGCTTTCTCTCTAAAGGAAGTACAGACTCTGTGAAGCAGAAGTTGGTAGGAGCTTCCTAGAGTTACTTCCGGTTAGCAACATGCTAACCGTCAGCCGCTAACATGGTTGTGTTCCATCACCGGGTGATGATGCTCTGTTAGTTTGGTCCAAATCCTGTACTGGAAAGTGCCTCAAAAAGGGTGCAAATACTTAATGTCACCAAAGGTCACCAAAGGCCATGGCTCAGATCGGCCTCCTTTAGCAACTCAGCCTCACCAAATCTGGGCCCAGAACTCAACATTTGACCTAAATGGTGTGTAATGCCATTTCCCACAGGTGGGTGGTGCTGTATAGGCCGGAGGGGTTGTGTCTGGGCATCCTGCCAGGTCCTGTTGAAGTCAGAGGCCCAATAGGAAAACATGTGAAATCCAAAAAGTATCAGAAAAGTGACACATGCCTGATAATCACTGGAAAATTTTAAAATGTTAAGAGGAAGTGACTGTGCGAATTTCAGATTCCTACATTCATCAGAGCCACTGCAGTGGGCGTCGAAAGTTGCCATTCAATGTCAATGTCACATGTCCCTGACCTGTAGTAACCTCTGGCCAGCAGAGCTCGGTTGTCATGGAAACTCACTCACACCTTTGCTGCACGCATGCAGACAGTTTGGGTCAGATTCTGTCTAATTGGAATAGAATGGAATACTTTGCCTCGAACAACACTCGATATTTCATGAACCGTAAATGATAAAAACATACTTTTTCTGCGTTTATTTCGTACCGGATAGGGGAACAAGACAAACTATGGGTTTTTGCTGGAAATATTTTGATAAAGGCGCAAAAAATTATGATATAAAGGGAAGTTTTAATGAAAATGCAAAAATCCTATAAAAAGGGTCCCGAACAAATCGCTGTAGCTGAAAAAGTATAAAAGATATCAAAATAATTCTTTCACCGTGAGTATCAGCAGGCTTTTAAAAACTACGGTGCTTATTTTTTTGTTTGTACAAAAATCGATGTAGGCACAGCGATGATGTAAAAAAGTGAATCATGTGGAAGTATGCAGGTCCAAAGCGTTTTCAGGATTTTGCACATTCGCTACTCCCAAACAAATTGTTCCTGCGGCAAAACGTAACAGGTATCCACAAAATTCATTTTTTTGTGAGTGCCAGAAGGGTCTGGACATTCATGTGTGAAAGTCTCATGCCTCTACATCAAACGGTTTAGGAGTAGCGACGATGCGAAAACATGCGTTGTTTGGGATTTTCAGGTGTCATTTTTTCAAAACGCCTCCATAGGAAATGAATGGGGAAGGTTTTGGCTTAGTCTCGCTCTGAGGTGATTTGCGAAACATCTATAAATCCTACACCAATGAGGGTTACATTTTGTGGATCCAGACAAAAATACCTATGTTTTGATGTATAATTTGTCTACGCAGAGTGTAAATTGAGCGAGTAGGCTGAAGTTGTTCAGAGTTGTGAAATCTTTGAAAACACCAGAGTGGGCCACTCTGGTGGTTGGAGAATTCCGTCATCGACTTTCATTATAAATGAGGATTCCGCTGATTTTTTGGACATGAGCTTTGAGGAGTAACTGTGAAGAGACGATAAAAGATATCCACATCCCGTTTTCACTTCTGAGTTGTTCAAAGATATATCTACAAACTGAAAGTTAAACAGTGTTCGTAGGTGAAAGCATGACGATACAGTACAGCGTTGAAAATGGTATTTTGGAAGCTTTTTTGAGGCTTTTTCTGTACCTGACGTTATTCATTTCCTATGGAAGTGGTTTTTCGCTAATTGCGTTGCCAGGGTAACCTGAAACCCCAATAAAAGTAATAGCACACCATTCCCGACCAAGTCAGACGTTTTGATACCTATATTGTTGGGGTGCACGCTACGGTTTGGGCCGCATTCATTTCCGAAAATCTTTTGAGGTGCATAGTAATAGGTGCCTCCATGCAAATGCAGGGGGAGGCAGTGCTTTGCGAAGGCAGCAGGATTATATAAACCTGGTTTTTAGCCTGGTCTGGAGCAGGCTAGCTGCACAGAATAAACCACCCTTTGTAATGTATGTGCCCCTGCTTTTGTGAAACCGAGTCCAATCCAGCCAGAATATTAGGAAAATCCCGGTTTAATCCACTATCTTGGTTTTGTGAAACAGCCCTCTAAAGACTACTGCTAAAGAAACACTCAGGTGGTTTAAAGGGAAACATTTAGATGTGTTGGAATGGCAAAGTCAAAATCCAGATCTCCATACAATTGAGAATCTGTGGCTAAGATGTGAAAATTGCTTTTCAAAGGCAAAAGCATTCAACACAAAAGAGCTGGAAGAGTTTAGCCTTGAGGAATGGTCAAAAAGCCCAGAGGCCAGATGTGGCGAGCTCATAGAGACTGATCCAAACTTTCAGCTGGAACTGTCACAAAGTTATCTACTTTTTTTGCTTCACAATTAAAAAACACACCAATTTTGTCAGCTGGTTCTGTAAATAAAATGATGCAATCTTTCAAAGTATCATAAATATATGTTGTGAGGCAAAAAAGAAGAAAAAAAAAACGTAAAAAATGCCAGAGGGCGGAAAACGTATGATGATTTTAAGAACTAACCCAGAAGTTTAAATCGGTGAAGAAGATCGACTCAGTTTTATCTTTTATATCTAGCAAAGCACTTTGGCTTCCGTTGTTAATTTACACAACCGTGAAGATGTCATCATGACATTTTAAAACTAGCTCAAGTAGCTGAACAAAGCCTCCCTCCCAGTTCTGCTTGTTGCAGGACAGATCTCTACTGAATTTAATCTAGAGTACTGCCCCAATAACAGTGCAGTTGTTGGTGTAAATAGAGAAAATCTGTCTGTGGCAGATTGTGAGGGAACTGATCTATAACAGCGCTCCAGACAGGCTAGTTGGACTGATGCACCTAACTTCTTCTGTCTCAGTCTCATTCCACCTGCCCCATAAATGTGAAAATTAAACCAAACTAAATGAAACAGACAAGCCAGATGACTGAAGAATCCATGCAGCTGAACGTAAACTGACTAGGCATCACGTGCAGACAGAGGGAGTGAAGGCGACTAGTGAAGTTCAAACTCACTTGGTGATTAGATCAAAGGACATAAGATAGTTAGAATGGCCCAGTCAAAGTCTAAATCAAAATTGAGAATTGTGGTGAGACCTGAAAACTGATGAATTCCCAGTGATAGTCTCACCTTGTCGAGACAAACCCCAGAAGACTTGTTGTGTAATAACCGCAAAATGTAGTTTTGCTATATGTGGCACACTGATCTAGAGTTTATTTGCAAAACATTCTGAGAAAATATTCAAAATTATGCATCATTTTGTGTTGGTCTATCACATAAAATCCCTACAAAATATGTCAAAGTTTGTATTTGTAATGTGGTAAAAAGTGAAAAGGTCCAAGAGGTATAAATGCTTTTGTCAGCCGCTGTAAGTGAATAATATTTTAGGCGCTAAGTATTGGTGTGACATAATGTATCTAAACTAAATATATTGATATAATGAGTCAGATGCTTAAAAAAGCCTGAGAGAGCGGCAGTGACTCTGATGTGAAACATCAGATGTTCTTTCAGAAAGGATATGAAGTTAAAAGGACACTTTACCAAGTCCGTCATGTGACATCTTCCTGCTTTGCAAGCATTTGAAACGGCCTTTCCTTAAACGGGCTTCCTCATTTTTTTTTCCCCTTTCTTTACTTTTTCTGGCCAACTTCAAGAACTGAGAAACAAAGTTATTTAATGTGCGGTTAACACTGGAAACAATCTACTGTAAAAAGATGGGCCTTCTTGTGTGCTGGTCTGGTAAGGAAAACTTTGACCACTTCTTTAAATGAACTAATGAAATGCAAGTGTTGTGTGCGCTGTGATCTTTCGCTGAGATTGCTCTATCTGCTGATGATTTAGTTTTACTTCAGCTGCCAAAATTAGCTCGAACCATGATCTCTCAGTTTTACCCTTGTACTATAATACATAAAGTTTTGCTCAAACTGAGTGTTTGTGGATATGAAGAGGGGGGACGCTAGAGCATATTGTTAATTTCAGTCAGTCTTTTTTTGTTTGTTTGTGAAACAGAGAGCTCCTGGATTTGTTACATTATGGCGACAATCAGCTTCTTACTGACGTTCGGATTTGTCTCAGGTGAACTTTTTATTCAAATATATATTTATTATGTGAAATATAAATGAAAACAAATATGAGGTGGTCTCAATATGTATCTAAATAGTTTTATTTGATCTAATCCAACTTTGCATTTTGCAAACCGTGACCATGCATTTTCAGGTGCCTTGGAGGAGGCTCCTTGTTCTAAGAATCCTTCCCTGTTCATTACCACACCAAGAAAGCTGGAAGCTTTGGGGGGATCATGTCTCCAAATCCCATGCACATTCAATCAATCAAAAAAGCTTGATTTTAAACAAAATATCTTTGGGATATGGATCAAAAAGGATTCTCGGTTTGAACAGAACACAGAAAATGTGATTTTCAACAGCAGTGGATCGATAAAAAAGTATTCGCTGGAAATTACGGGAAACCTGAAGATGAAAAACTGCACAACCCTGTTTGACAATTTAACTACACAACACACAGAAAAGTACTTCTTCAGAATTGAGAATGGACAGTTCAAGGCAACAGCTTCCTGCAGTGCACTTCAAGTTACAGTTACAGGTGAGCAATCTTGTTATTTTGTAATACTAATTAACTGCAAATTCTACATTGAGCAAGTTTCTTATTTTACATTTTGTGTACACACAAGTGCTTTTGTAAGTTTCTGAACATATAGGTTAAGTGGCTTATTTGCAGCGAAGGTGAGAAATAAGAGGGAATCCTTCTTGAAAAGGGATAGCGGAGATCGCATTCGCTAAATGGTTTCAGAGTGTTTTCTTCAACATGTCTGGTGTTATTTTCTAGATTCTCCTTGGCGTCCCAGCATTAACATCCCTGCTGATCTGAAGGAGCATCAGTCTGTCACTATCAGCTGCTCAGCTTTGACTCCCTGTCCACACTCACCTCCTGAACTCACCTGGAATCTCCAACAAGACTCTCACAGACAAACAGAGAAAAACACAGAGGGTACCTTTACAACTAAAACCCAGGAGACCATCACTCTGTCAGACACACATGATGGATACAACATCAGATGTTCTGCCACATATCCTGTGAATGGAGGAAACAAGACAGCAGAGACAGAAGTGACTCTCAGTGTTTCATGTAAGTGATCCTGTCAGCACGTCATGGTTCAGCTGTTTCTGATCAGTAAAGTTAATGTGTGTCCCATTTTCATCAGATGCTCCTAGAGACACCTCAGCATCTATCAGTCCATCAGGTTTGGTGTCAGCAGGTAGCTGGGTGGAGCTGAACTGCTCCAGCAGAGCCAAGCCTCCTGCCAGCTTCACCTGGTTCAAGAACAGCAAACATGGAGCCATTAATGTATCTGTGGGGCAGGTTTACAGTCTACAGATGACCAACCTGGCAGATATTGAAAGTCATTACTGTGTGGCAACAAATCTTCTTGGTAGTGAGAAATCCACATGGAGTCATTTAAAAAGTCAAGGTAATACATACAGAAACTGCTAGTGTTAAGGTTATGGAAACAAACAGGCGTAAAGCTGAATTTAGCTTTAAAGTCTTGATGAAAGACAGGTTTCATTAGTTCATCAGATTTGCTCCCCCTGGTTAAGAACAGCAACAATGGAGGCATGAAATTGTCTACGAGGCATGTTTACTGTTTTAATGCCACTAAGGCAGGATGGTATTTCTGTGGCTAAAAATAAAATCTGGGTAATCAAAATTCATCAGTGATTTTCATTGGTGTTAAAGGCAAACATTCACTGGCACCGAATCCCCAACATCCCAAGCCTTAGCCATTTAACTTTTCACTGTAGTGATTTTATTTATTTATCAGTTTTTTTTAGCATGGCAGAATCTATGACTTAGAAGTCACAAGGGCTCACAAGAGTATTCAAAATTCCTTTACAAATTTGTATTAATGGTTCAGAAAAACAATGGAAAGCTGTACTCATGGAAATGTTGGTTTTAGTTTAAGTGTTTTAATAAATGAACAAGGTCAAACTATATCATGAAGTTTGGTTTGAAAAAAAAAGGCAAAAGCGTGCAGTTGATTTATTACTTACACATGAAATTAAAGGGCAAACCAAAACATAATGGAAAAGAAAAGAAGAAGAGCAAAAAATGTATGAAAATTGATTTATGACATAAATAATGTGGACACAATTGACTTATTGACAATTTGAAAGGCTCTTTAGTAAAATGTATTTCTTTTTTTTAGTTTTTTTTTTTTTTTTTTTAGAAATGCAGTCTTATTTGACTTAACTTGTATTGCTCTTGTTGTTGTTCCAGGAATGGATGCAGTGACATTATGGGGAGCTGTTGTTGGGGGGTTTCTAGGGATCAGCGTTGTGATCTGTGTGGTCTTCATCCTTTGGTAAGCTCTGCTCCGTGTCTCTCATTTAATGTGCAGATCGGTTTTCACTGCAGCTATGATGCCTTTTTAAGCTATTCATATTCATTTTCAATTTCCTCATATTTTAATCAGTTTTTTTCATAAACCTCTATTTGATTTATTGGTGTTTTATTTCATAGCCCAACTTAAGATAGCATAAATTTATTGCGCTTCAGTGGCACTATCTTTTGCTGCAGTCACATTTGGAGTTTTTTTGAGGAATGTTTCTACCAGCGTTGCACATCTGGAGACTGGTGCTTGTGCCTTTTCTTCTGGAAACCAGCTCAGGCTGGATGGAGAGCGTCTGTGACAATTTTTTAAAACTTTGCCACAGATGCTCAGATCGATTTAGAACTTAGACATTGACTGACCCATTCTAACCCATTATGTTGAACTTCATGACCCAAGACATGAAGTTAATATGTTGTTGTGAGCATCAGTTTTGTGTGTCTGTTTGGGTGAACGTGTTTATATTTCCATGAACACTCTCCAGAGGCCATTGTCCATGATGTTATCAGACGGCCAACAGTTCAGAATTCATCCGCAGATGTCAGCGGGGGAGGAGGGAGCGGGGGAGAGTTCTGAGCTCACTCGCCATAACAACCAGGGGGTGTTATTGATAGGGGAGGCCTAATCCAAATACTTTATTTGTTATGAGGACAAGCTGCACTGACTTTCCCGTCCGCTTTAAGTCTTTGCTGGCTCCTAACGGTGAATCCAATATTCCAAATTGTTGGGCTTTTCTGCGTTACACATCCAGATTTTATCCCATCTCCCCTTGAGTTCAACCATCAAAGCCAGTCTGCGTACCAGCACAGACTGCTCCTCCACATCCGGCTCTGTCCGTTCACCGCCTTAGTGAGCGCGTCATATGCAGCCGGTGGACTGATCAAGGCCAAATGGCTACCGACATCCGCTGTATTTGCTGATACATAAAAAAATCACCAAATCCAATAAGTAGAAATCCAAATATCCTTAATCCAAACATGCAAATGTTTCAAAGGTCCAGGAATGACGTCGAAAGACACACCGTTTTCCATCCAAGAATAAAGGGTGTATCCTCCAAAAATAGTCAGATTGGGACAGGACGGGTCCCCCTTACGCTGCCAACCCGTCGCAAAAATGTTATCAATAGCATTGAGAGACCAGTTTACCAGATCCATGGTTTTCAGAGTTTAGGTGATATGAAGAAAGTGCTCAGAAAGACAAAAGACAGCAGCAGCAGAAGCAGGAGAGGGGGGAGGGTGGGTGAAGCTGGAGAGGAGAGAAAAACACGACGACCTCGAAGAGAGACAGAACAGAAAAATCTGAC
>NW_023397170.1:0-58898 GCF_011125445.2 Fundulus heteroclitus | reverse complement strand
CCTGTAGCTCTACGCTTCTTCAGGAGGGAATGGTACTTGTGAAGACTTGATGCAATCAAACTGGTTCCCTTATATAAGAAGCTGTATAATCTGATCCATGTGTATAATCTGATTGATTTTGACTTTGTAAAGTGACTCGAGATGACATGTTTCATGAATTGGTGCCTTATAAATAAAAATTAATTGAATTGAATTAAATAGCTTAAGCATGGCTTGGGGCTGATCATTTAAAATATTCTAGGGGGCGCTATAGAGATATTGGGTCACGCCCACCAACGTTTGTTATGGATTCCTGTTGGGGGGTGGATAAGGATTCATCCAAGTGAGTTTTAGGAGCCGCTCGGCCCAAAACTGTGGAATTCAGAGCCAAACATATGGCAGCGGCATTTGAGGTGACTTCGCCATGCCGCCACGCCGCCCTGCTCCATCGAATCCACTTGGGGTTGGAATCCACAACACACCAACATGTCTTCTGTCTCTGGACACGGTTTCATGTTGATTAGCTCAGAGGGGTAACATAGCGACCATTTACAGCAAAACATGACACTTCCTGTTGTCAGGGGGCGTGGCCTAAATTATGTCATAATTTGATCATTGGATATTGTAGAAGACCCGATGATGATCAATCATGGAAAGTTTGGTGCCCCTGTATGTTTCTGTGTAGGAGATAAAGCCCCTTCAGCATGCTCAAAAACTCACCGTTTTGATAACTTTTAATTGGCCATGCCTTATGAATCAGTCTGCCCGAGTTTCAAGCTCCAAATCTCTAGGAGGAGTTCGATCATATACCAATGCTGTAAACATGAAAAAATGAGGTCAAATTACGACCTTAAATCTAAAATGGCCAACTTCCTGTGATACTTGCACTATGACATTAATTGTAAATTCTGAGCGTCTTGTTGAGCTCTGCAACTGCACCAAGTTTCATGTCTCTACGATGAAGTAAGTGAAGTAAGTGAATAGCAAAGGGTCCTTTGAAAATTTGTAGGTGGCGCCGTTGAGGCATTTTTCTTTAGATTTTTGTGACGACCTTAAAATATAAAACTTTTAAATAGTCACTATGCATCGGCAAAGTTTGGTGAGTTTTTAAAAATGATAAAGCTCCCAAAAAGGATAATAATAATTAAAACCGCAAGCGGTGATGATCGGCCCTCGCAGCCAAGTGCCGCTCTGGCCTATTGGCCACCGCGGGGGTTCGCGCACCACCGGTCGCCAGCCACCGCAGAAGTTGTCACGCATTTTTCCCACCCGTCCACCGGGAGATTCACGCGAACGCGTTGGGCAGCACTCCCCCACGACTCACAAAAAATCTGGTGAAGATCGGTCGATGCAGCGAGGAGATGTAGCCGTTGAATAATGAAAATGCATTGGGCCACCAGACCAGACTAAAGCGTTCAGCGGGCCGGATACGGCCCACGGGCCGTACGTTTGACACCCCTGGTTTAAACATTAGTATACCAATTTAATCAAAGGTATCTTACTAGCTGTTAATCCAGCTTTATGTCAAAAGTTAACAAAACCTTTTTAGTTTTTTAAAGTTAATTGTTATTTTATGTATGTAAGGTTTTCGCTTCTTGCATTAAGACAGCTTTTATGAACGTTTGACAGTTAAGTTGGTGGATAAACACCCAAAAGAAATACTGTAACAGTAACACTTTATCAATTGGAAATATTGCTAAAGTATTACTTTAGCAATATTCCACATGTGGCCTCTGGTAATAAAGTCAAAAATCTTGGTGCTATTTTTGACCAAGACAGGTCATTGAAATCCCATATTAAAAAGGTTTCCACCGTTTCCTTTTTTCACCTTCTAAATTAGAAACATTCTGTCCAGGAGCAATGCTCAAAAACTAGTCCATGCATTTGTTACTTGAAGGCTGGACTATTTTAATTCTTTACTACTATAAGGAAGTCCACAAAATGCAGTTTAAAGTCTTCAACTGATCCAAAATGCTGCAGAAGGAGTTCTGATGAAAATCAACAAGAGGGATCATATTTATCCAATTTTAGCCTTCCTTCACTGGCTTACTGTTAAATCAAAAATAGAATTTAAAATTCTTCTACTAACACATAAAGCCCTTAATAATGTTAGGATATCAACGAGGAACGAGCTGTTTATCCCAGAACTGCATGGCACATTTAGATGGCACCGACCCAAAAATATTGGCACATGTCTATCAGATACCACCCCGGAGGTGACACAGTTTCTCTGCTGATGTCACAGTTTGGATGTGTACAGCCATTGTATGGGTGTGTACCTAGATACCTATATAATATTTGTGTGATGAGAAATCGGGGCTTCCTGCCGATCAGGAGCCCATCAGCGCTGGTGTGACTGTAACGGCTTCTCTGTCTTTACGTAGATAAAATATAACTAAAAGTATACTTTCTGTTTTATGCGTCCTACATTCGAGGTAATAAGTAAGTGGGGGTCGCCTGACTGGGTAAAACGAGCTGGGTCCACCGAGGGTGTTTCACCGTAGACGCGGCACGGTGAAACAATAACAAAATGGTGTTTCCACCCGGACCCAAAAGGCGACGTACCTTCCGTTTTCCGGCCAGGACGTCATTCCAGAGGAAAAACACACAAAAAGGTAAGGAGATTCCATTTATCTCCCAGTGTCTTTTTCTTCCTGGAAGGGCCGACTTTTTGCACTCATAAAGGCAGAGAAAAGTTTGAGGATAATTGTTTGCAAACGTGTCGAGAAGAATTTTGGGATTTGCGTGCGGTCACAGAGGTGAAAGTCCGGGAGACCCTGGCCAGGTCTCTGAAAATACTGTGAACCTTGAGAATGTGGGTTTCGAAGGTTCCCTTGTTAGGCACAGAGGAAAATACGTGTTCCTGTGTTTAGCATAAAAAGCTGCCATTCTGACAGGCACGCCATTACGCGTTGCTTCCAAAACATTGTGTAGCCTAGAAAATGCGGGTTTAGAGCCCCTTATTTTCCGTGAGGACGAACATAAAATTCTTCGTTTTCACGGAAATATAAAAGCTGCCTTTTCGAAAAACGAGCGCGTATGACATTGAGAACAAGACCAGGCAAATACACAATGGTGTGAATGCACGGGTTAGACGGAGGAAGGCTCTGTTAAAACCCCAATTACAGATGAATAAAGAAAGTAAGGTCGGTGAGTTCAAGAAATCTTTTTATAAGAAAACCATGACCTGTTGTGGAAACAGGAAGACCGGAATAAACCCGTGAGCTGGACGCACACACAACCAGCAAGACCGAAGAAAGAGTACGTACAGAGTTAACTAAAGCTTGGCCATAAAGGGTGTGTGTGTGTGTGTGTGTGTGTGTGTGTGTGTGTGTGTGTGTGTGTGTGTGTGTGTGTGTGTGTGTGTGTGTGTGTGTGTGACACGTTACTGACATTGAGCCAGTGAAATTGAAGGGTTTTTGGTGATGCAGAAGGGCTTCCGCCAGAAGGCTCAAATGTGCACTCACCATTTGCAAATGTTAAAAAATAGACTAGCCCAAGCACAGGTAAAAACGGCTGGTGCTGGTGAGTTTGCTCGGGAAAAAATGCCAAAAAGAGGAAATCAAAATAGCAGGCTTGATAAAACTAACTGAACTTTATTTCAGCATATGCTTCTCAGGCCTCGACAAACAACAACAAGAGAGTGAAAGTCTGCAGGGGGTAAGTGAATCATCTTCTTTCAAACAAGAAGGTAAGTACACGACTCCTCCAGTTATTCCGGACATGTCACTGATTCGGCCTACGCAATTAGAACAGTCCATGTCGACCTAAAACACTGGTTAAGAACGGATTTTTAACCACAGCCGGAAAACCTGTCAAACACATTAATCACCTGCTGCGCTTGAAATGCGCGGGTCATCAATCTGGGGCCTTGAAAATAGTAATGGGGAACAACGCTGCTGATTCGGCCGCAAAAACAGTGGCTGATTATAAGAGAACTGTAAAGGCAATAGCACAGATGGTTCAGTCCCCCGTTGTTGCACGGGACACGGGGCTGGTGGACGTCATTGACATGAAAAAAGCTGCAGCACCTCAGACAAAACAGGCATGGATTGAAAAAGGGGCAAAACAGGACGAACAGACGGGTGTATGGAGGTCACATAATAGGAGACTTGTGGCCTCCTCGGCACTTCTGTTGCTTCTTTGTGAAGAAGCGCACCACAGGGGCCACCAGTCCAGTGAAAAAACTGCTAAGGCGAATTAGCCAAAAGTGGTGGCACCCTTTCCTCATGGATGTTTGTGAATATTTTGTAAATACTTGCTCCATTTGCTGCCATTATAACCCAAAGTAAACATTGAGAGTTGGAATGGGAGCATTTCCTGTTCCCAGCAAACCTTGGCAGGAGGTTGTTATTGATTTTGTGGACATGGGAAAAGACAAAAGGGTGAAAGGATGTAGATATTTGCTTGTTTGTGTTAATACTTTCACCAGGTGGGTTGAAGCCACGCCCACCAAAACAGAATCTGCACGAGAGGTCATTAATTGGCTAATTAATGACCTGATCCCACGTTATGGTGTTCCACTCAGCATCCGTTTAGATAACGGAACACACTCCACCTCGGACTCCCTAAAACAAGTGGAGGAGTACTTTGGGATCAAACAGAAGTTTGGTCAGCATAGAGAGGGCGATTTGTCCATAGAGAGGACAAATCGCACAAACAAAGATCAATTGGCTAAAGGTTGTGCTGATACTGAAATGACATGGCTGACTGCGCTGCCATTGGTGATGTTCTCAATTAGATCATCACCCACTGATCGCATGGGGCTGTCTCCCCATGAACTTTTGACAGGAAGGACAATGCCCTGTCCTTTCACTTCCTCTCTCCAACAGGGCTGTGAACCCAGTCTGGATCTACAACAAGAGGAGCTAACGCATTATGTCCAACAATTGCAGTCTGCTGTGAAGTTTTTGTCTCACAACACACAGGAAGCCCTGACCGGAGAACCAAAGGGAGACACTCCGGAGCAGATTGCCCCTGGGGAGTGGATATACAGAAAAGTGTTCCACAGAACTTGGAACGACCCCAGGTGGATTGGACCCTTTAAGGTGGTAAGCTCAACCACTTACAGTTTGAAGGTTTGGCTCGACGAAGCTGAAACCAAGGTAAGCAGATCTTGGCAAAAATCACACTGTAGAAAGGGCACACCTTCCACAGAGAGGAACCTCAGAGACACCAGAAAGCACCTGAGGGATATTGGAGAAAACATTGAGGAGTAAGAATGTTGCTGTGCTGCAGCAAAACATCGAGGGGAGGACGGTCCAGTTTGATTTTATTTGTTTCTGGTTTAATCCATGCTGAACAAATTCAGTTTGATACCACAACCTCCCGCATGAATAATTCTGGACCGGTTGTGTTCAGGGCCAAGCGCGATGCGACGCGCCTGGAAAATATCGTCAGATCCCTGTATTAGATATTACGGGGGCTTAGAGGTAAACTATACTCTGGGTAGCTCAGTAACTTCCCAATTCGCTCTCTGTGACGTCATTGACTGTGGGGAGGACCCTGCATCCTGGAGGGGTTATGTCGTTTACATGTGTCACTTCCTGTATGGCACAGTGTCACAAAAGAAAGTGTGCAACTGCCATTGTTTCAGACTCACAGTGCTACAGGATACTTGTTTATAACCCTCTATCATGTGCTGACAGTGTTCAGCTGAGGAACATGCTCCCTGATCCAAGAAAAGGGGCGCACCTTTGGATCAACGTATTCTTGAAGATTTTAAGCAGATATGTATTGACTATTGGTGATGTGAGGACTGGTTTATCAGCACACCTGGAACCACATGAGGTACATGCGGTTGAAGTTTCTGTTGTAACTGACGAACTAGGAGCAGCTGCTCCTTTGGCCCCGGTGGCACGGCAACTTTGGAGCACACTGAGGACATTTTATCCGGTAAGTACGGATTCTGTCCTTTTTAATGACACTACACCAGGGGTGTCAAACATACGGCCCTGTGGCTAAATGCATTATTATTATAAAAAATAAATAAATAAATAAATAAATAAAATTATTAATTTTTTTTTCCAGTGTCCTGTCTGGTAGTGATGGGTCCGGCAACACCGATGCGTCGGTGCATGTGTCGGTCTCATAGAGCGAAACCCGTGTCGATGTGTGTATTGCTACGGAAAAGTCACGTGACCAATACAGCACCTGTTTCGAACTGACTGACGCGCCAAACTGTCTCTGTTCCCTCTAAGCTGCACGCGTGTGCATTCGCGCACAGCAGCGCGCACAGCAAAGCTTATGCTGCGCAGTAAAGAAAATCCAAGCTGAACTGTAAACAAAATAACGGTTAATAATGGTTAATTTTTAACCATTTTGCAACTCTGGTGTGATGGTGGTGTACCACAGTCTCACTCTGTGAGCGCAAGGTGCTGATCGGAGCGCACCACTGATGAATGGGTTGGGCAGACGCCTTTTTGGTTGGGCGGGTTGCGCTGTGCGTCTTTGTTCTGAGCGTCGTTTCAGAAAAAACGGCTGATCTACACTGAGTAGAACGCTGCTACTCTGAGTAGTTCTTCCTCCCTTTGTCATACTCAGCATGTCCGATTTCAGAACAGATGATATCAGTCAGGTAACTAAACACAGCGCCCGATCAACCATTTGTAAAAAATAAAAAAGCCAGTCCACAAGCATTCTCCTTCACATTATTTATTGACTGTATCTAAAAAAAATCAAATATATGTTTAATTCAGATGAAAATATAAAATAATACAATGCAACATACAATGATTTAAATTGTATTGTGTATACTTAGTCATCAAATCAGTGTCAGTTAACTCTGTCAACCAGGTTGCCTGTAGGGGTTTTTAATGTCCAGCAGGTGTCAGTATTCAGTGACACAGTATCGGCACAGTATCAATACAGTTTGCCAATGTGTCGAAACGTTTCATGACGCCTCATCGACCCATCACTACTGTCTGGCAATGTGGCAGTAAGATGCCACAAAGAGCTCATCAGATTTGACTTTCACAAGTGGACAAGATAAAAGGAAGAGAATGATAAAACAATTATTGAAAAAAACATGTACTTCGTTTAATTGAAAATATGCAGTTCCTATATTGTCCACGAGGGGCGCTGTGTTTTAATTAGCAGATTAAGCTTCAGGTGTGGAAAAATTCAAATCATTTCTTAATTTTTATCTGTTTGATGTATTTTGTCATGCAGGACAGTGTTTTTAAGTTCCAAAAAATGTGAATAAATGTTTGGGTTTGCTGGGGTTGCCAAAAGGAGCATCGGAGATGACTTTCTCTATCCTGACCAGGTTCACACTTAAAACACATGAGAACAAGAACAAGATACTTGTTTAAGGGTTGATTTACTTTGGTTTAAAATTATGCTTGAGTGTATTATCAATTAAACTAATGTTAGATGACTGAAACAGGTTTAAGGTCTGATAAAAAATCTATCTAGAGCAGTGTGGAGCAGTTAAATGTTCAGGGGGAGATGTTGTTAAAAGAAAAACAATTACCGTTTTGCACAGCATACAGTTTAAAGGTTTGTTTCAAACAACATTCAAACAGGGGGACATAAAATACAACCAGGGTTGTTTACAAAAGCTGTCTGTTAAAACAAGCAGAAGTCATTAAAAAATCAAGAATTAATGGGGTTAGAATTGCTCTTCGCTTTAGGTGAAGGGCGTATTCAACTAGGAGTCTTTTGGTTTGATGCACGTCAAGCTGAAGCTGATTCACAGAACTACTTCCTGTCTCCGCCCTGGGCTACACCCACTTCCTGAATAGCAACCAATCACAACTCTGTGTGCCCGAGGGGCATGCACACACTTCCTTTCTCTCAGCTGAGTTTTTCAAAATAAGACAAGAAGTACATGGGGTTGCTTCTGAGTATCATCACAACATTATTCTGCAAACACATTCTGCAAAAGCTCCACTATTATACATAGTGGAGCTTTCTTTTACAAACATAAGGGTTTTTCTCTTGGTCTTTTTAGAAAAATGTGAGGTGTTTTTGAAGCTGGTTCAGCAAGAAGTTTCTGAAAGGTTTTAATACAATTCCTTGTGTGCTAAATAAGTTGAGAATAACCTTGACACAGTAGCCATGGAACATATGATGATAAATTTCTGTTGCAGAGATTTTTTCAACTGTTGGACACTGTAAGGTGAGACACACATGGGGAAGAATAATAGAGAAATGCTGCTGCAGATAATGCTGAACTTTCAGATTTCTCCTTTAATATGAGAGTAAATGCAAGATCTAATAATTACAGTAAAGGAGGTTAAGCTAAGAGCACAATAATTGTGAACGGAAATATCTGGATGTGAAAGTGTTTGAAGAAGGTAAATGACAGAAGGATTGGGAGTCTTGATAAGAACACTAATTACACCTTGTTTCTGTTATTCAACAGTAAACAAGGCCTGGTGTCTGCCAACCATCTTCACAGAGCATTTTACTGGGGATAAAATGCTTATTGCCTGAAAAAGGACAGAACACTCATTACCATTCAACTAAATCGTTTTTGTCCATGCTGAGGAACAAGAAGAGGACTTAAGAAGTTTGGGAGTAACATGCCAGAGAACTATCATTTTTTAAAGAAAATAAAATATATATTTTTTTCCTTTTTGCAACAAAGGAGCAGTTGCCTGAGAACTCTGAGCTGACCACTTATGCGCGAATAGATTCATGTCTGCCACGTGCTCAGACTGGCCTGACTGTTTTTACTTGCGTTATTGACGTACAGACTCTTTTTATATCACAAAACTGATTTTTTTCTCTTTTTTCCTGTCTCTTCTCCACTGACTTCCATCACCATGTTTGATTTTATGTGTTTTGATGTTTATACTGTGATGTTGCTTTAAGTTGGTTTTGTGATTAAGAATGAAAACTCTCTGTTACAGACACACACACCAAGACCTACAGTTCTTGCAGTCTTTTTGCTTTGTTATATAGAGAGCCAGGATCTGATGGCTATCACAGATCCATAAACTACTCGGTAAGGCTAATATTTAGATTCAATACAGGGTGTCTTCTCGCTCAGATTGGCCCAGAGTGGGAGTGCCCTAGACTGGGCTCTATCGAGTTTTTTACCATTTCTTATAGAGATGGGGTTTTTCTGCTGGAGGCTCAGCCCGCCCTCTGATGCCCCCTACTGGTACTCTTGGATTTGTGAGGTTTGAAAGTGATGGATGTTTGTCCATAGGAATGGAGAGTGGAGGACCAAGTAGGAGGTTTCTTGGGGTGGATGTAGAGTAGACGAATTTGGCCTTGGTTAATGAACCTTAGCTTACTTAGTCTAAAGTAAACTTAAAATAATGTGTGCATAGGAACCTAAAACAGGCCTAGCTCTAATAGTTGAACCCTAAATTGTAGATAAAATGCTTGGACTGTGGTCTTGACTACAAAATGCTGAATTATGAAGTATTCATGCTGATTGATGCTAAGATGTTTCATTGAAGTTTGTCCGGCCCATTTCTTGGAACTGTTTTTGTTGTGATGTGCCTTTGGGGCACACCAACAGGGGGGGCTAACGGTCAACTGGACTGTTTTTACAAAGTGCCTTTCGGGCACACCAGCAGAGATTGTGTGACCACAGAGACTGAGCCGCACTATCGACTGCCATGGAGATCACGGATGGATGGACTCTGGAAGCCGGAAGCTGACGTGCTTGGATTGCTTGGACTGGACAGAATGACCGACTCTTCTGGGAGAGGGACAGACTGAGAGTTGTCGTCCCACTGGTTGATCATCTTTGGTGATGTGCCATTATGACACATCATCAGGGGGTCTGTTAGGATATCAACGAGGTCAAGTGGAACGAGCTGTTTATCCCAGAACTGCATGGCACATTTAGATGGCACCGACCCAAAAAGATTGGCACATGTCTATCAGATACCACCCCGGAGGTAACACAGTTTCTCTGCCCTTGTATGGGTGTGTACCTAGATACCTATATAATGTTTGTGTGATGAGAAATCGGGGCTTCCTGCCGATCAGGAGCCCATCCGCGCTGGTGTGACTGTAACTGTTTCTCTGTCTTTACGTAGATAAAATATAACTAAAAGTATACTTGTCTGTTTTATGCGTCCTACATTCGAGGTAATAAGTAAGTGGGGGTCGCCTGACTGGGTAAAACGAGCTGGGTCCACCGAGGGTGTTTTACCGTAGACGCGGCACGGTGAAACAATAACAATAATCAAGCTCCATCATATATCAGAGCTCTGATTAGCCCTTATGTTCCTAACAGAGCGCTTTGCCCTCAGACTGCAGGTCTGCTGGCGGTTACTAGAGTCTCTAAAAGTAGAATAGGAGGCAGATCCTTTAGATATCAGGCTCCTCTCCTGTGGAACCAACTCCCAGTTTTGGTCCGTAATGCAGACACCCTGTCTACTTTTAGGACTAAGCTTAAAACTTTCCTTTTTGACAAAGCTTATAGTTAGAGTGGCTCATGTTACCCTGAGCTACCTCTATAGTTATAATAATAATTGAACTTTATCGAACTTTATTGATCTCACAATGGAGAAATTCACTTCTGTATCTTAACCCATCCCCTTGGGGAGCAGTGGGCTGCCAATGTGCGGCGCCTGGGGAGCAATCAGGGGTTAAGGGTCTTGCTCAGGGACCCAGAGTGGCAGTCTGTGGGAGCTAAACTCAGAACACCTGGGACCCAAGCTCAATGCTCTAAACAGCTGCGTTGTGTCTCTTCTCTGTCTTTTGAAACCCCCAGTCGATCGAGGCAGATGACCGTTCATACTGAACCCAGTTCTGCTGGAGGTTTTTCCTTCCCGTTAATGGGGAGTTTTTTTCCTCGCTGTCGCTTCATTCTCGCACAGTATGAGGGATTGCTGCAAAGCCATGGACAATGCAGACAACTGCATTCTGTTAGCTGTGGCATCATCCATGGAAGACAGATCACCCGCTACTACTATCTAACGTAGAACAGATTACTGGATCAATGTGTGCTTTTGTGCTTTTTTTGTCTGTCTTGTTGTGTCTCTGCTCTGTCTTCTCTAACCCTCAGTTGATGGAGGCAGATGACCGTTCATACTGAACCCAGTTCTGCTGGAGGTTTTTCCTTCCCGTTAATGGGAAGTTTTTTTCCTCGCTGTCGCTTCATGCTTGCTCAGTATGAGGGATTGCTGCAAAGCCATGGACAATGCAGACAACTGCATTCTGTTAGCTGTGGCATCATCCAGGGAAGACAGATCACCCGCTACTACTATCTAACGTAGAACAGATTACTGGATCAATGTGTGCTTTTGTGCTTTTTTTGTCTGTCTTTTTGTGTCTCTGCTCTGTCTTCTCTAACCCTCAGTCGATGGAGGCAAATGACCGTTCATACTGAGCCTGGTTCTGCTGGAGCTTTTTCCTCCCCGTTAATGGGGAATTTTTTTTCCCGCTGTCGCTTCATGCTTGCACAGTATGAGGGATTGCTGCAAAGTGGCTCTACGCTTCTTCAAGAGAGAATGCTACTTGTCAAGACTTTGATGCAATGAACTGGTTCCCTTATATAGGATTTTTTGACCAATGTGTATAATCTGACCCAATCTGTACAATCTGATTGATTTTGACTTTGTAAAGCGCCTTGAGATGACATGTTTCATGAATTGGCGCTATATAAATAACATAAATAACATTGAATTGCATCATCTCTTTAGACCAAGTAAACATTTTATGAGACAGTTATCTCATTTTAAAGCTATAATCATCTAACGTTATTACTCTTAGCAAGTTAAAGCTCCACAATAATTTTAGACCAGGTTTTAGTTCCACTCTTTTATTATGCACATCTAGGCTACCTATAAATGTAAAGTATGGCATGCCAAAAAAAATTTAACAAAAGGCAATTTTAGTAATTGCCTTGCAATTTTTATATCTAAGCAATCAATTATAATATTTCACCAATTTTCACAGCAAGATGGAAATAACGACTATCCAACATTTTAAGATTTTGTAAAAACCTTTATCCTTTTTTACCTACCTTTTGAAATTAATACTTGTTTCTACTTTAAATTATACTTCAAGAAAACTATTGTGCTGTCCTCGGGCCATATGCAGCTAGAAAGCTAGGACAAAAGTTCCCCACACAAAGCTTGTTTTTCTTGCGTTCTCTGAATAACCTTTTTTCACAAATCTGGCTTTAAACATTCTTTTTGTAAAAAGACGAATATTTTCCAAGGCAGAAGCGTGTAGAACAAATTCAACTTCAACAGGTGAGAGCACTCACTATCTCACGTAATTCATATAGAGATCTAACAAAGTTGTGATGTCTCACTCTGATTAAATATGAACCCAAAACGTTTCTAACTGTTTTTACCATGGATTTCCTCTGACTAAGAATTAATTAATATCTTATTTATATAATGTATTCACGACATGAATTCCTTGCTGTCTTAACAAAAGGCAGAACAACTATAACGTTACTTTCTATAATTATTACAGGCTCTGCTGAGATGTCAAATTCTGGAGAGTACACCCTGACACACAAATATGGATTAACTTCATTTCATGTGCACTCGTGAACTTGTTTTAGTTGATTTAGTTTTCTTGATGTACTGTAGAGCGTGATGAGGTCTGTTGTGGTATTGTGTGCACTGGATTGAGGGGACAGTTGGTGTTGTCTGTCAAACCCAATCTTCTTAAGCAGCAAATTCAGTAAAGTTACAAGATTTCTTGCAACCTCTCATATGGAACTAGTCTAAAAAATAAATGATGCATTTTATTGTAAATATAAAATACTTAAAAACAAGATAAACATAGAGTATACAAATGTTTACAAATAATTATAAACATTGTTTTGCTTTGAGTCAAGCTCCAGAAAAATATTTTACAATTCTTTTTAAATCTTTATTGTGCTCCACTCCGGCCTATTGGCACCGCAGGTGTTCGTGCACGCCAGCCACGGCAGAAGCAGTCACGCATTTTCCCCGCCTGTCCACCGGGCAATACACACGAAGGCATTGAGCAGCTCTCCCCCACGACTCGCAAAAAATCTGGTGCAGATCAGTTGATGCAGCGATGCATATGGCCACCGGAGGCAGTGGCGACCCACCAGCTTAAAATCTATGTATTGACATCTTAAAAATGGTCTTATAGCTATAAAGATCATCCTGTTTTGGTTGATTTTGTAGCCGAATAGAAGAGATGTCCTCAAAGCATTAAATAAGCCTTTTGACTTTTAAAAATGTTGTCTTTTTAAGGTAATTTTAAGTTACTTTTCATTAAATTTGTCAATATCCTACGGAAGTCTGGAGAGATGTCGTTTGAGGTGACTTCCCCACGCCACCACGCCCCCCTGCTCCATCGAATCCAGTTGGGCCTGAAATCCACAACACACCAACATGTGTTCTGTCTCTGGACACAGTTTCATGTTGATTAGCTCAGAGGGGTAACATAGCGACCGCTTACAACAAAACATGACACTTCCTGTTGTCAGGGGGCGTGGCCTAAGCAATGTCATCATTTGACCATTGGATATTATAGGAGACCTGATGGTGATCAATTACTGAAAGTTTGGTGGCTGTGTGAGTTTTTGTGTATGAAATATAACAGTTTTGTGTTTCATGGCGTGTAGGTGAACTTTGACTCCTGCTAATCCCCCTTCACCATGCTCAAAAACTCACCGTTTTGATAACTTTTGATTGGCCATGCCTTATGATTAGACTGCCTTAGTTTCAAGCCGATCGCTCGATATCTCTGGGAGGAGTTCAATCTTATACCAATGCTGTAACTTCCTGTGATACTTGCACTATGACATTAATTGGAAATTCTGAGCATCTTGTTGAGCTCTACAACTATATCAAATTTCATGTTTCTACGACGAAGTAAGTGAATAGCAAAGGGTCCTTTGAAAATTTCTAGGTGGCGCCGTTGAGGCAATTTTCTTTAGATTTTTGTGACGACCTTAAAAAACAAAAATTTTAAACACTCACCATGCATCTGCAAAGTTTGGTGAGTTTTTGAAAATGAGAAAGCCCCCAGAAAGGCCCCTCTATAGGGGGTCAGAATAATAATAATAATTAAAACCGCAAGCGGTGATGATCGGCCCTCGCAGCCAAGCGCCGCTCTGGCCTATGGGCCACCGCTAGGGTACGCGCACCTCCCGCCGCCAGCCACCGCAGAAGCTGTCATGTATTTTCCTCACCTATCTACCATGCAAAACACACGTATGCGTTTGGCAGCGCTCCCCCACGACTCACAAAAAATATGGTGCAGATCGGTCGATGCACCGAGGAGACACAGCCGTTGAATAATGAAAATGCATTTGGCCACCGGGCCGGACTAAATCGTTTGGTGGGCCAGATCCGGCCCGCAGGCCGTACATTTGACACCCCTGGTTTAAACACTAGTATACAAATTTAATCAAAGGTATCTTACTAGCTGTTAATCCAGCTTCATGTGAAAAGTTAACAAAACCTTTTTAGTTATTTAAAGTTAATTATTTCATGTGTTTAAGGGTTTCATTTCTTGCATCAAGACAGCTTTTATGAAAGTTTGACAGTTAAATTGGTGGATACACACCCAAAAGTAATAATGTAAAAGTAACACTTTAGCAATTGGAATATTGCTAAAGTAACACGTTAGCAATATTCCACATGTGTATGTTGTGTACAAACTTTAGTAATTTCTAACAGACCACTTCACTCTCAGAAAGCAGGTCTGCTGGTGGTTCCTAAAGTCTGTAAAACCAGAATGGTAGGCAGATCCTTTAGCTATCATGCTCCTCTCCAGTGGAACCAACTCCCAGTTTTGGTCCGTGACGCAGACACCCTGTCTACTTTTAAGACTAATCCTAAAACTTTCCTTTTTCCATCCATCCATCGTCTTCCGCTTATCCGGGGTCAGGTCGCGGGTGTAGCAGCTTCAAGAGGGAGGCCCAGACCTTCCTCTCCCCAGCCACTTGGGCCACTTCCTCCGGGGGAATCCCAAAGCGTTCCCAGGCCAGCAGAGTCTCTCCAGCGTGTCCTGGGTCTTCCCCTGGGCCTCCTCCCGGTGGGACGTGCCCAGAACACCTCACCAGGGATGCGTCCAGGAGGCATCCTGACCAGATACCCGAGCCACCTCAACTGGCTCCTCTCGACGTGGAGGAGCAGCGGCTCTACTCTGAGTCCTCCCCGGATGACTGAGCTCCTCACCCTATCTCTAAGGGAGAGCCCAGACACACTACGGAGAAAACTCATTTCAGCCGCTTGTATCCGGGATCTCGTTCTTTCAGTCACGACCCAAAGCTCGTGACCATAGATGAGGGTACGAACATAGATCGACTGGTAAATCGAGAGCTTGGCCTTTTGGCTCAGCTCTCTCTTCACCACAACGGATCGGTACAGCGCCCGCTTCACAGCAGACGTCACACCAATCCGCCTGTCGATCTCCCGCTCCATCTTCTCCTCATTCGTGAACAAGACCCCAAGATACTTGAACTCCTCCACTAGAAGCTGGCTCTTTGGACTTTCCTTTTTGACAAAGCTTATAGTTAGAGTGGTTCATGTTACCTTGAGCTACCTCTATAGTTATGCTGCTATAGGCTTAGGCTGCTGGAGGACATCAGGGTCTATTGTTCTTCAATTTTGCATGACTGTTGTCATTTCAACTTTTAACTTTTTGTTTTTTCTATTTTTTCTTCATAGTAGGTACACCTGGTCTGGCGTTCTGTTAGCTGTGACATCATTCAGGGAAGACAGATCACCTGTTATTACCATCTAATGTAAAACAGATTACTGGATCAATGTGTGCTTCTGTGCTTTTTTGTCTGTCTTGTTGTGTCTCTTCTCTCCCTTTTGTAACCCCCAGTCGGTCAAGGCAGATTATGGTGGTGGTGGTTGTCATCAGTGACGTGCGGTAGGGTTCATAGCTGGTGAGGTACTGACGTCATCAGAGTCAGATTTACAAATATATACACTCTACAGAGTAGACTCGTTGCAAAGTGCTGAAGGAGACTGATTGAGCCAAATTAATTGACCAAGAGACATGGAAAAATATTGATTATTTGATGAAAAAATAAAAATAAATTATTTGTCATTTGACTGTAACAGTTTATGAGTTATGATGGATTTCTGCATTTGTAACACATTCTAAAACTATAACCCACATTACGCACATTTTATCACAAAAACAAAACATGAATAAGTATCGCTGTCTTACCTCTACTTATAATTTAAGTCCCTGCGGCGCTCTTTCTGAACAAAAATATCATCATTTTCCGGTAAAAGTTCTCTTTATCTTCTTCAGTTTTAAAAGTCTCTCAGTCTCAATGGAGCTCACTGCCAGGGAGGAAAGCCTTCCCTTATCAGTCTTGTTCCAGCTCTATGTTTAGAGTCTTTTTAGTGCTTTACTTGTTTAGCAAAACTCGCTAATAATACATCCATAACTTGTTTTGACTCTACTATTTGGGGATCACGAGCAGTGCACCTTGAGCGCCCCCTGCCTAGCGGCCAAGGAACTGCCGACCTCACCTACAACCAGTTCTTTGCTGTTTATGATCAGCCAGCACCACGAAAACATGTTATCTGCACACAGTTTGATGACCAAAACACAATTCGTAATCCACATATATTAAATTGTGGAAAATCTGTTCATAACTGTTTGAACAATTGAATTTATGATCTAGAGACAGGAAGATGCATTCACAGAATGGAAGTCAGCGCAGTTAACATGGGATTGCACAATCCCAGGGGAGGCCAAGCTTGCTGCGGCCTCACCGGCTTCGCTATGAAGCGCCACCAAGGATTTACATGAAAAATAGCAAAAAGTCTGCGATTTTAAAGAAAATATGATCAAAAATTAGGAAATTAGATAAATAAAATACTTATTACAAATGACTGAGTAAATCAAAATTTATATTATGTTATTATATATTTTCTTTCTTTCCATGATAAGTGAGGCCTTTCTCTGGTTCATTTTGTCATTGGCATCCTTTTTTACACAGTGAGTGCACATTAGTCCAATGTTACCCTACAGTATCTGGAAGACCAAATAGATCTGATGAGCAACTTACAATAACTTCTTATAATGATGTAACGTGATAATATGTGTGATTGACCCTGACACCTCTCTTTCTCTCTCTCTGATCTAAGAATAGTTGCTGTGCTGTGATGGAGTTTACATTTTACCGTGTTAATAAATTAAGATTTTAGAAGTATTTTAAGTGTCCACTCTCACTAATTTCCATTAACCTGACCTCAAGGTATTGTACAGTTGGTATACACATTCAGTACACAACAAAATGTGGTGGGCCAGTCTAATCCAAAATGCCAGGGCCGATTTTTTTGTCCCAGTACACCCTTGATGACATGTTTCATGATTTGGCGCTATATAAATAAAAACTGAAATGTATTGAACAAGAGTAAGTTTGTCAGTTTTCAAGCAGGATTTGTATATCTGTTCAACTTAAATATATAAGGAAACCAAAGAGTTAAGATCAGTTACTTACCAAGAGAAATTCCTTTGGGGTTTATTTGTGGTCTCTTGCTGCCCCCTGCTGGACAAGTTTGATCAAATATGATCAAACTTGATGATGATGGTATTTGATACCATGTCAACATGGTGTCAAAATTCAGATTTCAATCTAAAATGGCTTACTTCCTGTGATACTTGCACTATGACATTAATTGTAAATTCTGAGCGTCTTGCTGAGATCTACAACTGTACAAAATTTCATTACTCTACGATGAACTAAGTGAATAGCAAAGGGTCCTTTGAAAATTGCTTGGTGGCGCTATGGAGAAACTAAGTCCTGCTCACTAAAGTTTGTTATGGATTCCTGTTGGGGGGTGGATAAGGATGCATCCAAATGAGTTTTAAGCAGCTTGGCCCAAAACTGTGAAATTCAGAGCCAAACGTATGACAGCAGCGTTTGAGGTGAATATGCCACGCCGCCACGCCCCCCTGCTCCATCGAATCCAGTTGGGCCTGAAATCCACAACACATCAACATGTGTTCTGTCTGTGGACACAGTTTCATGTTGATTAGCTTAAAGGGGTAACATAGCGACCGCTTACAACAAAACATGACACTTCCTGTTGTCAGGGGGCGTGGCCTAAGCAAGGTCATCATTTGACCATTGGATATTGTAGAAGACCCGATGATGATCAATCACAGAAAGTTTGGTGCCTCTGTGTGTTTCTGTGTAGGAGATATAACAGTTTTATGTTTTGTGGCGAGTAGGTGAACTTTGACCCTTGCTAACGCCCCTTCAACATGCTCAAAAACTCACCGTTTTGATAACTTTTAATTGGCCATGCCTTATGATCAGACTGACCGAGTTTCAAGCCGCTCGCTCGAAATCCCTAGGAGGAGTTCGATCAAGTACCAATGCTGTAAACGTCAAAATTGAGGTCAAAATCAGACCTTCAATCTAAAATGGCCGACTTCCTGTGATATTTTCACTATGACATTAATTGTAAATTCTGAGCGTCTTGGTGAGCTCTACAACTGTACCAAATCTTGTGTCTCTACGATGAAGTAAGTGAATAGCAAAGGGTCCTTTGAAAATTGCTAGGTGGCGCCGTTGAGGCATTTTTCTTTTGATTTTTGTGACGACCTTAAAATACAAAATTTTTAAACAGTCTTCTTGCATCCGCCAAGTTTGGTGAGTTTTTGAGTATGATAAAGCCCCCAAAAAGGCCCCTCTTTGGGGTGGCAGATTAATAATAATAATAATAATAATAATTAAACAACACAGATACAATAGGCCTTCGCAGCGCTTCGCTGCTCGGGCCTAATAAACACTACAGATACAATAGGCCATAACAGCGCTTCGCTGCTCGGGCCTAATAATTAACACTACAGATACAATAGGCCTTCGCACGGCTTTGCTGCTCGGGCCTAATAATAATTAACACTACAGATACAATAGGCCTTCGCAGCGCTTCGCTGCTCGGGCCTAATTAACACTACAGATACAATAGGCCTTTGCAGCGCTTCGCTGCTCGGGCCTAATAATAATAATAATAACTAGAAACGTTCAACTTCTGAAGAAGTTGAAGAAGGCACCCGCCTGGTGGTGGGCAAAGGCAAAGCTTCCGAGTTCCTTGGTCGTAGGCTCTCATCGCTTGGGGATTTTAAAATCAAACCTTCTGAGTAAAAAGGATTTGTCTTCATCAAAACCATCCACTTCTTTTCGTAGAGCCGTTTTTAATAGAAAGAAGAAAAGGCAAAAACGGTCCAAACAAAAGGTCGTAACGTTTACATTTGTAACCTCTGCCTTACATAAACACTAGAATTAAATCTTAATAAATAAACGTATAGACAATTATTTCAGTAACTCAATTCAGTAAGTGAAATACACTATATACAGGAATTGGACAATGAAACTGAAACCTCTCATTTTAGTGTGGGAGGTTTCATGGCTAAATTGGACCAGCCTGGTGGCCAATCATCATTAATTGCACATTGAACCAATAAGAGCAGAGTGTGAAGGTCCAATTAGCAGGGTAAGAGCACAGTTTTGCTCAAAATATTGCAATGCACACAACATTATGGGTGACATGGGTGAGTTCAAAGGAGGACAAATTGTTGGTGCACATCTTGCCGGAAGTGTCAAAACTTTCTTCAATTGAATAAAAACAAAACTGAAGTAATAATATTTGGACCAATAGAGGAGAGATCAAAAGTTAGCACACAGCTTCAGTCGCTTCAGCTAAAAACCATTGATCAAGCCTGAAATCTGGGTGTAGTGATGGACTCAGACCTGAACCTCCAAAAGCATTTACAGACAGTGACAAGGTCGGCTTTCTATCACCTGAGGAACATTTCCAGGATTAAAGGACTGATGTCTCAGCAGGATCTGGAAAAACTAATCCATGCGTTTATATTTAGTAGAATTGATTACTGCAACGGTGTTTTCACAGGTTTGTCTAAAAAGTGGATCAGACAGCTGCAGCTGATCCAGAACGCTGCTGCTCGCGTCCTCACCAAGACTAAGAAAGTAGAGAACATCACCCTAGTTCTAAAGTCCTTACACTGGCTCCCTGTATCTCAGAGAATAGACTTTAAAATACTTCTGTTAGTCTATAAATCCCTAAATGGCTTAGCACCTAAATACATTACACACTTGTTATCAGTGTATCAACTTTCCAGACCACTAAGGTCTTCTGGCTCCAGCCTACTCTGCATACCTAGAACCAGAACCAAACAAGGAGAAGCAGCATTTAGTTCCTATGCTCCACTTATCTGGAACAAACTTCCAGAAAACTGTAAAAGTGCTGAAAGCCTGAGTTCCTTTAAATCAAGATTAAAAACACATCTGTTCAGGATTTTAACTGTTCTAGTTAAACTGTTTTACTGTTTTTAATGTTCGTCTTTGTTTCTACATTTTATCTCTACTTGCTTTTATTTTGCTATATTTTAATCATGTAAAGCACTTTGTATTGTCTCTGTACTGAATTGTGCTATATAAATAAATTTCCCTTGCCTTGCCTTGCATCTGTGACCAAGACAGCAAGTGTTTGTGATGTATCAAGAGCCACGGTGTCCAGGGTAATGTGGACGAACCACATCCAACAGGATTAACTGTGGACGCACGAGGAAGCTGTCTGAAAGGGATGTTCGGGTGCTAACCCGGATTGTATCCAAAAAACATAAAACCACATAACTCTACTTATAACTAACTTTCTAAAATATAAACTAAAGGTCACCAATCAGTTCTAAAACATCTTTAGATGAACTCTTGTTGAGCCCTGGAGTATGGAGGACCAAGTCTTCCATATTTAAAAATAAATACAGAAATAAATAAATGCTCAATAAATAAATATGCATACAATTATGTGCCACCAAAAATACAATGCACAAATAAATGTAGATAGAAAATGAATTATACAGTGAGACAAAATGTAAATATTTCCTTTAATTAGCCACTTTATTTATTAATTACTTATTTTTTTAAGTATTTATTTATGTGCATGTTATAATATTTTTGTCTGTTTTATTCTTTCTTTGTATTTTTTTGCCCTATTAATTTCTCCGATGCTATTTATTTCTGCCTGTCCTTTTTACATTTCTGTTTGTCCTTTTTACATTTCTATCTTTCCTTTTTACATTTCTGTTTGTTGTTTTTACATTTCTGCCTGTCCTTTTTACATTTCTGTTTGTTGTTTTTACATTTCTGTCTCTCCTTTTTACATTTCTGCCTGTCCTTTTTACATTTCTCTATGCATTTCTGCCTCATTATGCAAATGAGGAGGGCTGTGTCTTAAGGGCTCAACTTCTTCCCATTGGTTGGTTAGCATTTTACTGCGTCGGTCAAATCTACATGGCTTTTCCCCGACATGAAGCATTGTTTAATAATGTCAAACTCAGCAGGCAGACGTTCAGTGTCCGACCTCTTACGGGAAGCTGCTAATACACTGGAAGAATTAGAACGCTGTACATTTGGGATCTGAAATGTTTTTCGGTGGTTTCAGATTCGGCTTTCCAGATCAATAACTCATCGGCGGATGATTTATTCTACAAAACAGACACCTCTCCGCAACCACCGCAAGGCAGACACTGAGCTACAACCGTAGTTTCCTCAAAACGAGTCCGTGGGCCAGAATCTGTGGGACGTCTCCTTAAGAAGTTTCGTATGAACTGTCAGACGGCAACTTTCTTGCACTTAGATAAGTTGCTACACATAGCAGTGATCTCAAAACACCAATGTTCCCACGTTTTCAATTGCACATTAATAAGCTATTGCTGATAAAAAATCTAAACTGTTGCGCTCCGGTCCGAGAGGTCACGTGATTCGATTTTTGCTGCTCAGCCAATCAGTTTGCTGTATTGTCAGCTGAGTGCGTTCAATGTGTAAGGTGTTGTAAACATTTGTTTCCAGACGAAGAAAGCCCAATAATAGTATTTTCTGGTGCCAGTTGGCAAAGATCTTGATGGCAAGGAAAAAGAAATAGCCCAGACCATCCATCATCCATTTTCTAACACGTTTATCCCTGCTGGGTTCGGACCGGTGCCGATCTCCAGCTGTCAATGGGCGAGAGGCGGGGTAGACCCTGTTTGAAATCAATAAAACTTTTAACCTCCAGCTTTGTGAAGTCTAAATATTTTTAAACATCACATTCTAATAAAATTAAATTGATTTTTTTTAACTCCTAATACATTGTTCTGTTTTTAAAATCGACATATCTCGTTGTTGATAAACAAAGAGCAAAAGGCTGGGGTGTTAAATGTGCACGGCCGCCAGCTTACCTCAAGTTCTTTTTGTAAAACTGACAGACCGTAGTAGTCATGTTTCCTCAGCCATGTCTTTCTCCAAATACGTCGTCGCCTTTTCTTTTTAGGGCTTTCTGCACACAAAATTGCACATATTGCCAAAGCAGCGCGTTTCTCTCCGGTGATGTTTACAGTAGCCATCGACACTTCCGTCTTCTTCTTCTTCTTCTTCTTCTTCTTCTTCTTCTTCTTCTTCTTCTTCTTCTTCATCGTCTTCTTCTGTCTACGTTCGGACGTACAGTATGAGCACTCCGGTTGCGTCCGAGCGTTGCGCCGTACACAGATTGTGAGCGGTGAACTTTTAAACCCGCGGTTCCGTCGCACAGTTTGAGATGTATATAAGTACCACGACTGAAAAACTCGTACAGTGTATGCCCGGCTTAATACACTTACCATAACAGCTGCGCATCACCGTTTATGACAACGAACTTCCACTTCTTCTTCTTCTGTTTTAAAAGTGGTGCGCCCTTCTTCTTCTTCGTGTTTTAATGGGTGCTGACCACATCCAAAAGGATCATTACCGCCCGTCTAGTGGGGCGCTCTGCTCCTCATCTTTATATTATCAGCAGCGCAACCAGCTACCGTAACACCTGTTAAATATATCACTGTTATAGCTCCGAAGGTCCAGAAACTCATGTGTGCTATAGCGCAGCAACGTGGAGCAGTTTTGGAAGAAAAGATAGCTAGTGTGTTGTTAGCTTTAGCCTAGCACGCACCCCCCTCAGCGGTTAAGCCGGCTTTGTGTACGTTCCGGTCGCCGGCTGAGTTGCACTTCCGCCCGGCCGGGAGAAGTCGGCAGGATCCAGTGTTCTGGAGATCACTAGGATGACGGGAATATCGGCGATAAATGTATCACTGTTATAGCTCCGAAGGTCCAGAAACTCATGTGTGCTATTGCGCAGCAACGCGGTGCAGTTTTGGAAGAAAAAGTCCGGTGAAAAATAGATTAAAAAAAACTTCAGGAAAACTTTGTTGTTTTTTGATGTGAGATGGTGCAGAGCTGAAAAGTCCATATTGCGCCTGCTAATGAGCAGTAGTTCTTGCTGTTGCAATTTTTTCATCATTCATTCATTTATATCAGTTGTTCAAATTATTTATTTCTTACTTGTAAAAAAAAAAAATATATATATATATACATATATATATATATATATATATATATATATATATATATATATATTGGGTACCCCCAGCGGGTTGCGAACCTGCGACCTTTGGTGCACCAGCCCAACACCTAAACCACTGTACCAAGAAAAAGTGACATGCTGAACTCTGCATTCTGGAGAGGTCAACAGTGTCTAGGAAGTGGTTTTGAGAGGTGGTTTTTGATTAATTTTTTCACCACGGTAACTTTAAAGGGCGTCAAGTACAAATAGCACACTTCGCGGCGTCGAGACGCACGTTTTGATATATAGTTTGTGGGGGTACAGCCTATGGTTCGGGCTGTATTAACGGTGACGGAAGAATAAAATGGAATACTAGAAAATTTCTGAAGAAATTTAGCAAGGCGCCTGCCACTTGGTGCGTACCGTACCATCAGAAATAGCAACAGGAAGCAACATTGCAAATTTCAGCTTCCTACGGTCTTCACAGCCCCCGCAGCGGCCGTTGAAAGGTGCCATGTTAAGTCAATGGACCTCCTAGGAGCCTCTTGCTAGCAGCGTTGTCATGGAGACTCACTGACAGCTGCAGCCCTCTCTCTGTCTGTAAAGGCAGAAGAACTCTGGCTAAGCAGAAGTTGATAGGACCTTCCTAAAGCTATTTCCGTTCAGCAACATGCTAACGGTTAGTCGCTAGCATGGTTGTGTTCAGTATCACCGGGTGATGTTACTCTGTTAGTTTGGTTGAAATCCTGTACTGAGAAGTGCCTGAAAAAGGAGAAAATCCTAAAATTCACCAAATCTGTCAAGCAGAAGTTTGTACAATCTTCCTAGAGCTACTTCCGGTTAGCAACATGCTAACCGTTAGCGGCTAACATGGTTGTGTTTGCTATCACTGGGTGAGTGTACTCTGTTAGTTTGGTCCAAATCCTGTACTGGGACGAGCCTCAAATAGGGAGAAAATATGTCATTTATAACGTTGCCATGGTAACTCAAAATGGCGGATGGTACAAAAAAATACTTCATGGGATCAGCACACATGTTTTGATATACACACTGTGGGGATTATAACACAAAAATCTTAGTCTCCCACAGCGGGTTTCGATCCCAAGACTTCTTTCATGCTAAGCCTGCACTTTCCATCTGAGCTATACTGTAGCGCCATATATGGGCATGCAGTATTGGGACCATAAGGGGTTTGGTCCCCCATTGAAAAGCATTGGATGTTTGACACCTCATAGCTTGGAGATGCTTTATGCGACGTAGCCCAAATTTCTTGTGGAGCTTTCTCTCTAAAGTATGAACAGACTCTGTGAAGCAGAAGTTGGTGAGACCTTTCTAGAGCTACTTCCGGTTAGCAACATGCTAACAGTTAGCCGCTAACATGGTTGTGTTCAGTATCACCGGGTGATTGTACTCTGTCAGTTTGGTCCAAATCCTGTACTGGGAAGTGCCTCAAATAGGGGTGCTAATACTTAATGTCACCAAACGTGACCAAAGTTCATTGGTCAGATTGGCCTCCTTTAGCAACTCAGCCTCACCACATCTGGGCCCAGAACTCAACATTTGACCAAAATGGTGTGTAGTGCCATTTCCCACATGTGGGTGGTGCTGTATTGGCCAAGTGGGTCGTGTCTAGGCATCATGCCAGGTCCTGTTGGAAGCAAAGACCCAATAGGAAAGCATGTAAAATCCAAAATGGGACAGTAAACTGACACATGGCTGAAAGTCACATGAAAATTTTAAAATGTTAAGAGGAAGTGACTGTGCGAATTTCAGATTTCTACATTAATCACAGCCGCTGCAGCTGGCGTCGAAAGTTGCCATTCTATCTCAATGGAACGTCTCCCACTGGCCCTCAGAGTTCCGTCGTCATGGAAACTCACTGACACAGCTGCAGCGGGCCAGTCTAAAAAAGTGCAGACACTTGGTGTCCAAGTCTGCCTATTGGATTATAATGGAGAACTTTGCCCCGAACAACGCACGATTTCTCCGGAACCGTAAATGGTAGAGACGTAATTTTTTCTGTGTTTATTTCGTAAAGGATAGGGGAAGAAGACTTGCTATCGGTTTTTGCTGGAAAAAGTTTAATAAAGGCGTAAAAAATTATGATCTAAAGGACATTTTTATGAAATTTCAGAAATCCTCTGAAAATGATCCCGAACAAATCGCTCTGGCTAAAAAAGTATAAGAGATATCAAAATAATTCTTTCACTGTGAGTATCAGCAGGCTTTTGATGACCATGTAGCTCATTTTCATATTTTTACAAAAATCGGTGTAGGCACAGCGATGATGTAAAAAAGTGGATGATGTGGGAAAATGAAGCTCCAAAGCGATTTCAGGATTTTGCACATTCGCTACTCCCGAACAAATTGTTCCTGTGGAAAAACCGTAACAGTTATCCACAAAATTCCTTTTTTGTGAGTGCCAGAAGGGTTGGGACATTCATGTGTGAAAGTCTCATGTCTGTACATAAAACGGTTTAGGAGTAGCGACGATGCGAAAACATGTGATGTTTTGGATTTTTAGACGTCATTTTTCAAAACCGCACCATAGGAAATGAATGGGGGAGGTTTCGGGTTTGTGTCGGTCTGAGGTGATTTGCGAAAAATCTATAAATGCCACACCAATGAGGATTACATTTCCCGAATCCTGACAAAAATACCTACGTTTTGATGTATAATTTGTCTACGTAGAGTGAAAATTGAGCGAGTAAGGTCAAGTTGTTCGGAGTTTTGAAATTTTTAAAAAAGCTAGAGTGGGCCACTCTAGCGGTTGGAGAATTCCGTCATTGACTTTCATTGTAAACGATGATTTCGCTGATTTTTGGACATGAGCTTTGAGGAGTAACTGTGAAGAGACGACAAAAGATATCCACATCCCGTTTTCACTTCTGAGTAGGTCACAGATATATCTACAAACTGGAAGTTAAACGGTGTTCGTAGGTGAAAGCATGACGACACAGTACAGCGTTGAAATTGGTCATTTGGAGGCCTTTTTGAGGCTTTCTTTCTACCCGACTCCATTCATTCCTATGGGGTTTTTTGGGGGGGGTTTTCGCTAATTTTGTTGCCATGGTAACTCGAAACCCCAATAAAAGTAGTAGCACACATTTCGTAATCGAGCCGCAGGTTTTGATACCTATATTGTGGGGGTGCACGCTACAGTTCGGGCCGCATTAGCCGTGACGGAATAATAATAAAGAATAACTAGAAAAATTTCTGAAGAAATTTAGCAAGGCGCCTGCCACTTGGTGCGTACCGTACCGTCAGAAATAGCAACAGGAAGCAACACTGCGAATTTCAGGTTCCTATGGCCTTCACAGCCCTCGCAGCGGCCGTTGAAAGGTGCCATGTTAAGTCAATGGACCTCCTAGGAGCCTCTTGCTAGCAGCGTTGTCATGGAGACTCACTGACAGCTACAGCCCTCTCTGTCTGTAAAGGTAGAAGAACCCTGGCTAAGCAGCAGTTGATAGGACCTTCCTAAAGCTACTTCCGGTTAGCAACATGCTAACGGTTAGCCGCTAGCATGGTTGTGTTCAGTATCACCGGGTGATGTTACTCTGTTAGTTTGGTTGAAATCCTGTACTGAGAAGTGCCTAAAAAGGGAGAAAATTATAAAATTCACCAAATCTGTCAAGCAGAAGTTTGTACAGGCTTCCTAGAGCTACTTCCGGTTAGCAACATGCTAACCGTTAGCCGCTAACATGGTTGTGTTTGGTATCACTGGGTGAGTGTACTCTGTTAGTTTGGTCCAAATCCTGTACTGGGATGAGCCTTAAATAGGGAGAAAAAACGTTGTTTATAACGTTGCCATGGTAACTCAAAATGGCGGGTGGTACAAAAAATACTTCATGGGATCAGCACACATGTTTTGATATTCACACTGTGAGGATTATAATACAAAACTCCAAGTTTTCCATACCGGGAATCGATCCCACGACCTCTTGCATGCAAAGCCTGCACTTTCCATCTGTGCTACACTGTAGCGCCATATATGGGCATGCATTATTGGAAACATAAGTGGTTTGATCCAAAATGGCACCGAAAACTGACACATGGCTGAAAGTCACATGGAAATTTTAAAATGTTAAGAGGAAGTGACTGTGCGAATTTCAGATTTCTACATTAATCACAGCCACTGCAGTGAGCGATGAAAGTTGCCATTGTATCTCAATGGAGCGTCTAGCTCTGGCCCTCAGAGTTCCGTCGTCATGGAAACTCACTCACACACCTGCAGCGGCCGAAGTGCAGACACTTTGGTCACAATAAGTCCCATTGGATTATAATGGAGAACTTTGCCTCGAACAACGCACGATTTCTCCGGAACCGTAAATGGTAGAGACGTAATTTTTTCTGTGTTTATTTCGTAAAGGATAGGGGAAGAAGACTTGCTATCGGTTTTTGCTGGAAAAAGTTTAATAAAGGCGTAAAAAATTATGATCTAAAGGACATTTTTATGAAATTTCAGAAATCCTCTGAAAATGATCCCGAACAAATCGCTCTGGCTAAAAAAGTATAAGAGATATCAAAATAATTCTTTCACTGTGAGTATCAGCAGGCTTTTGATGACCATGTAGCTCATTTTCATATTTTTACAAAAATCGGTGTAGGCACAGCGACGATGTAAAAAAGTGGATGATGTGGGAAAATGCAGCTCCAAAGCGATTTCAGGATTTTGCACATTCGCTACTCCCGAACAAATTGTTCCTGTGGAAAAACCGTAACAGTTATCCACAAAATTCATTTTTCTTGAGTGCCAGAAGGGTTGGGACATTCATGTGTGAAAGTCTCATGTCTGTACATAAAACGGTTTAGGAGTAGCGACGATGCGAAAACATGTGATGTTTTGGATTTTAGACGTCATTTTTCAAAACCGCTCCATAGGAAATGAATGGGGGAGGTTTCGGGTTTGTGTCGGTCTGAGGTGATTTGCGAAAAATCTATAAATGCCACACCAATGAGGGTTACATTTCCCGAATCCTGACAAAAATACCTACGTTTTGATGTATAATTTGTCTACGTAGAGTGAAAATTGAGCGAGTAAGGTCAAGTTGTTCGGAGTTTTGAAATCTTTAAAAAAGCTAGAGTGGCCCACTCTAGCGGTTGGAGAATTCCGTCATTGACTTTCATTGTAAACGATGATTTCGCTGATTTTTGGACATGAGCTTTGAGGAGTAACTGTGAAGAGACGATAAAAGATATCCACATGCCGTTTTCACTTCTGAGTAGGTCACAGATATATCTACAAACTGGAAGTTAAACGGTGTTCGTAGGTGAAAGCATGGCGACACAGTACAGCGTTGAAAATGGTCATTTTGAGGCTTTTTTGAGGCTTTCTTTCTACCCGACTCCATTGATTATTATGGGTTTTTTGGGCGTTGGTTTTTCGCTGATATTGTTGCCATGGTAACTCGAAATCCCAATAAAAGTAGTAGCACACATCTCGAGATCGAGCCACAGGTTTTGATGCCTATATTGTGGGGGTGCACGCTAAGTTTTGGGCCGTATTAATCGTGAAGGAAGAAAAATAAAGAATAACTAGAAAAATTTCTGAAGAAATTTAGCAAGGCGCCTGCCACTTGGTGCGTACCGTACCGTCAGAAATAGCAACAGGAAGCAACACTGCGAATTTCAGCTTCCTACGGCCTTCACAGCCACCGCAGCGGCCGTCGAAAGGTGCCATGTTAAGTCAATGGACCTCCTAGGAGCCTCTTGCTAGCAGCGTTGTCATGGAGACTCACTGAAAGCTGCAGCCCTCTCTTTGTCTGTAAAGGCAGAAGAACCCTGGCTAAGCAGAAGTTGGTAGGACCTTCCTAAAGCTATTTCCGGTTAGCAACATGCTAACGGTTAGCCGCAAGCATGGCTGTGTTCAGTATCACCGGGTGATGTTACTCTGTTAGTTTGGTTGAAATCCTGTACTGAGAAGTGCCTAAAAAGGGAGAAAATCTTAAAATTCACCAAATCTGTCAAGCAGAAGTTTGTACAGGCTTCCTAGAGCTACTTCCGGTTAGCAACATGCTAACCGTTAGCCGCTAACATGTTTGTGTTTGGTATCACTGGGTGAGTGTACTCTGTTAGTTTGGTCCAAATCCTGTACTGGGATGAGCCTCAAATAGGGAGAAAAAACGTCGTTTATAACATTGCCATGGTAACTCAAAATGGCGGGTAGTACAAAAAATACTTCATGGGATCAGCACACATGTTTTAATACACACACTGTGAGGATTATAACACAAAAATCTTAGTCACCTACGCCGGGTTTCGAACCTACGACCTCTTGCATGCAAAGCCTGCACTTTTCCTCTGAGCTAAACTGTAGCGCCATATATGGGTATGCATTATTGGGTCCATAACGGGTTTGGTCCCCCATTGAAAAGCATTGGATGTTTGACACCTCATAGCTTGGAAATGCTTTATGCGACGTAGCCCAAATTTCTTGCGGAGCTTTCTCTCTAAAGTAAGAACAGTTTCTGTGAAGCAGAAGTTGGTGAGACCTTCATAGAACTACTTCCGGTTAGCAACATGCTAACAGTTAGCTGCTAACATGGTTGTGTTCAGTATCACTGGGGAATTGTACTCTGTCAGTTTGGTCCAAATCCTGTACCGGGAAGTGCCTCAAATAGGGGTGCCAATACTTAATGTCACCAAACGTGACCAAAGTTCATGGGTCAGATTGGCCTCCTTTAGCAACTCAGCCTCACCACATCTGGGCATAGAACTCAACATTTGACCAAAATTGTCAGTAGCGCCATTTCCCACAGGTGGGTGGTGCTGTATTGGCCAATTGGGTTGTGTCTGGTTATCATGCCAGGTCCTGTTTGAAGCAAAGGCCCAATAGGAAAGCATGTAAAATCCAAAATGGGACAGAAAACTGACACATGACTGAAAGTCACATGAAAATTTTAAAATGTTAAGAGGAAGTGACTGTGCGAATTTCAGATTTCTACATTAATCACAGCCGCTGCAGCTGGCGTCGAAAGTTGCCATTGTATCTCAATGGAACGTCTCCCACTGGCCCTCAGAGTTCCGTCGTCATGGAAACTCACTGACACAGCTGCAGCGGGCCAGTCTAAAAAAGTGCAGACACTTGGTGTCCAAGTCTGCCTATTGGATTATAATGGAGAACTTTGCCTCGAACAACGCACGATTTCTCCGGAACCGTAAATGGTAGAGACGTAATTTTTTCTGTGTTTATTTCGTAAAGGATAGGGGAAGAAGACTTGCTATCGGTTTTTGCTGGAAAAAGTTTAATAAAGGCGTAAAAAATTATGATCTAAAGGACATTTTTATGAAATTTCAGAAATCCTCTGAAAATGATCCCGAACAAATCGCTCTGGCTAAAAAAGTATAAGAGATATCAAAATAATTCTTTCACTGTGAGTATCAGCAGGCTTTTGATGACCATGTAGCTCATTTTCATATTTTTACAAAAATCGGTGTAGGCACAGCGACGATGTAAAAAAGTGGATGATGTGGGAAAATGCAGCTCCAAAGCGATTTCAGGATTTTGCACATTCGCTACTCCCGAACAAATTGTTCCTGTGGAAAAACCGTAACAGTTATCCACAAAATTCATTTTTCTTGAGTGCCAGAAGGGTTGGGACATTCATGTGTGAAAGTCTCATGTCTGTACATAAAACGGTTTAGGAGTAGCGACGATGCGAAAACATGTGATGTTTTGGATTTTTAGACGTCATTTTTCAAAACCGCTCCATAGGAAATGAATGGGGGAGGTTTCGGGTTTGTGTCGGTCTGAGGTGATTTGCGAAAAATCTATAAATGCCACACCAATGAGGGTTACATTTCCCGAATCCTGACAAAAATACCTACGTTTTGATGTATAATTTGTCTACGTAGAGTGAAAATTGAGCGAGTAAGGTCAAGTTGTTCAGAGTTTTGAAATCTTTAAAAAAGCTAGAGTGGGCCACTCTAGCGGTTGGAGAATTCCGTCATTGACTTTCATTGTAAACGATGATTTCGCTGATTTTTGGACATGAGCTTTGAGGAGTAACTGTGAGGAGACGATAAAAGATATCCACATCCCGTTTTCACTTCTGAGTAGTTCACAGATATATCTACAAACTGGAAGTTAAACGGTGTTCGTAGGTGAAAGCATGACGACACAGTACAGCGTTGAAAATGGTCATTTGGAGGCCTTTTTGAGGCTTTCTTTCTACCCGACTCCATTCATTCCTATGGGTTTTTTGGGGGTGGTTTTTCGCTAATTTTGTTGCCATGGTAACTCGAAACCCCAATAAAAGTAGTAGCACACATCTCGTAATCGAGCCACAAGTTTTGATACCTATATCGTGGGGGTGCTCGCTACGGTTCGGGCCGCATTTATCGTGATGTAAGAAAAATAAAGAATAAGAAATAAGCCGTTTAGAGGTGCATAGTAATAGGTGCCTCCATGCATTTGCATGGGAGGCAGTGCTGTGCTTCGCACAGCACTGCCTCCTCATTGCAAATGCTATGGCAGGCGCCTAACTAGAAAAATTTCTGAAGAAATTTAGCAAGGCGCCTGCCACTTGGTGCGTACCGTACCGTCAGAAATAGCAACAGGAAGCCACACTGCGAATTTCAGCTTCCTACGGTCTTCACAGCCCCCGCAACGGCCGTTGAAAGGTGCCATGTTAAGTCAATGGACCTCCTAGGAGCCTCTTGCTAGCAGCGTTGTCATGGAGACTCACTGACAGCTGCAGCCCTCTCTCTGTCTGTAAAGGCAGAAGAACTCTGGCTAAGCAGCAGTTGGTAGGACCTTCCTAAAGCTATTTCCGGTTAGCAACATGCTAACGGTTAGCCGCTAGCATGGCTGTGTTCAGTATCACCGGGTGATGTTACTCTGTTAGTTTGGTTGAAATCCTGTACTGAGAAGTGCCTAAAAAGGGAGAAAATGCTAAAATTCACCAAATCTGTCAAGCAGAAGTTTGTACAGGCTTCCTAGAGCTACTTCCGGTTAGCAACATGCTAACCGTTAGCCGCTAACATGGTTGTGTTTGGTATCACTGGGTGAGTGTACTCTGTTAGTTTGGTCCAAATCCTGTACTGGGATGAGCCTTAAATAGGGAGAAAAAACGTCGTTTATAACGTTGCCATGGTAACTGAAAATGGCGGGTGGTACAAAAAAATACTTCATGGGATCAGCACATATGTTTTAATATACACACTGTGGGGATTATAATACAAAACTCTTAGTCTGCCACACCGGGATTCGATCCCACGACCTCTTGCATGCAAAGCCTGCACTTTCCATCTGAGCTATACTGTAGCGCCATATATGGGCATGCAGTATTGGGACCATAAGGGGTTTGGTCCCCCATTGAAAAGCATTGGATGTTTGACACCTCATAGCTTGGAGATGCTTTATGCCACGTAGCCCAAATTTCTTGTGGAGCTTTCTCTCTAAAGTAAGAACAGACTCTGTGAAGCAGAAGTTGGTGAGACCTTCCTAGAGCTACTTCCGGTTAGCAACATGCTAACAGTTAGCCGCTAACATGGTTGTGTTCAGTATCACCGGGTGATTGTACTCTGTCAGTTTGGTCCAAATCCTGTACTGGGAAGTGCCTCAAATAGGGGTGCCAATACTTAATGTCACCAAACGTGACCAAAGTTCATTGGTCAGATTGGCCTCCTTTAGCAACTCAGCCTCACCACATCTGGGCCCAGAACTCAACATTTGACCAAAATGGTGTAGTAGTGCCATTTCCCACATGTGGGTGGTGCTGTATTGGCCAAGTGGGTCGTGTCTAGGCATCATGCCAGGTCCTGTTGGAAGCAAAGACCCAATAGGAAAGCATGTAAAATCCAAAATGGGACAGTAAACTGACACATGGCTGAAAGTCACATGAAAATTTTAAAATGTTAAGAGGAAGTGACTGTGCGAATTTCAGATTTCTACATTAATCACAGCCGCTGCAGCTGGCGTCGAAAGTTGCCATTCTATCTCAATGGAACGTCTCCCACTGGCCCTCAGAGTTCCGTCGTCATGGAAACTCACTGACACAGCTGCAGCGGGCCAGTCTAAAAAAGTGCAGACACTTGGTGTCCAAGTCTGCCTATTGGATTATAATGGAGAACTTTGCCTCGAACAACGCACGATTTCTCCGGAACCGTAAATGGTAGAGACGTAATTTTTTCTGTGTTTATTTCGTAAAGGATAGGGGAAGAAGACTTGCTATCGGTTTTTGCTGGAAAAAGTTTAATAAAGGCGTAAAAAATTATGATCTAAAGGACATTTTTATGAAATTTCAGAAATCCTCTGAAAATGATCCCGAACAAATCGCTCTGTAGCTAAAAAAGTATAAGAGATATCAAAATAATTCTTTCACTGTGAGTATCAGCAGGCTTTTGATGACCATGTAGCTCATTTTCATATTTTTACAAAAATCGGTGTAGGCACAGCGACGATGTAAAAAAGTGGATGATGTGGGAAAATGCAGCTCCAAAGCGATTTCAGGATTTTGCACATTCGCTACTCCCGAACAAATTGTTCCTGCGGAAAAACCGTAACAGTTATCCACAAAATTCCTTTTTTATGAGTGCCAGAAGGGTTGGGACATTCATGTGTGAAAGTCTCATGTCTGTACATAAAACGGTTTAGGAGTAGCGACGATGCGAAAACATGTGATGTTTTGGATTTTTAGACGTCATTTTTCAAAACCGCTCCATAGGAAATGAATGGGGGAGGTTTCGGGTTTGTGTCGGTCTGAGGTGATTTGCGAAAAATCTATAAATGCCACACCAATGAGGGTTACATTTCCCGAAGCCTGACAAAAATACCTACGTTTTGATGTATAATTTGTCTACATAGAGTGAAAATTGAGCGAGTAAGGTCAAGTTGTTCGGAGTTTTGAAATCTTTAAAAAAGCTAGAGTGGGCCCACTCTAGCGGTTGGAGAATTCCGTCATTGACTTTCATTGTAAACGATGATTTCGCTGATTTTGGACATGAGCTTTGAGGAGTAACTGTGAAGAGACGATAAAAGATATCCACATCCCGTTTTCACTTCTGAGTAGGTCACAGATATATCTACAAACTGGAAGTTAAACGGTGTTCGTAGGTGAAAGCATGGCGACACAGTACAGCTTTGAAAATGGTCATTTGAGGGCTTTTTTGAGGCTTTCTTTCTACCCGACTCCATTCATTCCTATGGGGTTGTTTTGGGGGTGGTTTTTCGCTAATTTTGTTGCCATGGTAACTCGAAATCCCAATAAAAGTAGTAGCACACATCTCGAGATCGAGCCACAGGTTTTGATGCCTATATTGTGGGGGTGCACGCTATGTTTTGGGCCGCATTAATCGTGAAGGAAGAAAAATAAAGAATATTAATATTAACTAGAAAAATTTCTGAAGAAATTTAGCAAGGCGCCTGCCTCTTGGTGCGTACCGTACCGTCAAAAAAACTAATAGGAAGTAACACTGCGAATTTCAGGTTCCTACGGTCTTCACAGCCCTCACAGCGGCCGTTGAAAGGTGCCATGTTAAGTCAATGGACCTCCTAGGAGCCTCTTGCTAGAAGCGTTGTCATGGAGACTCACTGACAGCTACAGCCCTCTCTGTCTGTAAAGGTTAAAGAACTCTGGCTAAGGAGCTGTTGGTATGACCTTCCTAAAACTATTTCCGGTTAGCAACATGCTAACGGTTAGCCGCTAGCATGGTTGTGTTCAGTATCAGCGGGTGATGTTACTCTGTTAGTTTGGTTGAAATCCTGTACTGAGAAATGCCTAAAATGGGAGACAATCCTAAAATTCACCAAATCTGTCAAGTAGAAGTTTGTACAGGCTTCCTAGAGCTACTTCCGGTTAGCAACATGCTAACCGTTAGCCGCTTACATGGTTGTGTTTGGTATCACTGGGTTAGTGTACTCTGTTAGTTTGGTCCAAATCCTGTACTGGGATGAGCCTCAAATAGGGAGAAAATACGTCATTTATAATGTTGCCATGGTAACTCAAAATGGCGGGTGGTACTAAAAAATACTTCATGGGATCAGCATACATGTTTTAATATACACACTGTGAGCATTATAACACAAAAATCTTAGTCACTTACGCCGGGTTTCGAACCCACGACCTCTTGCATGCAAAGCCTGCACTTTCCATCTGAGCTATACTGTAGCGCCATGTAAGGTCATGCAGTATTGGGACCATAAGGGGTTTGGTCCCCCATTGAAAAACATTGGATGTTTGACACTTCATAGCTTGGAGATGCTTTATGCGACGTAGCCCAAATTTCTTGTGGAGCTTTCTCTCTAAAGGAAGAACAGACTCTGTGAAGCAGAAGTTGGTGAGACCTTCCTAAAGCTACTTCCGGTTAGCAACATGCTAACTGTTAGCCGCTAACAACATTGTGTTCAGTATCACCAGGTGATTGTACTCTCTCAGTTTTGTCCAAATCCTGTACTGGGAAGTGCCTCAAATAGGGGTGCCAATACTTAATGTCACCAAACGTGACCAAAGTTCATGGGTCACATTGGCCTCCTTTAGCAACTCAGCCTCACCACATCTGGGCCCAGAACTCAACATTTGACCAAAATGGTGTGTAGTGCCATTTCCCACATGTGGGTGGTGCTGTATTGGCCAATTGGGTCATGTCTGGGCATCATGCCAGGTCCTGTTAGAAGCAAAGGCCCAATAGGAAAGCATGTGAAATCCAAAATGGCACAGAAAACTGACACATGACTGAAAGTCACATGAAAATTTTAAAATGTTAAGAGGAAGTGACTGTGCGAATTTCAGATTTCTACATTAATCACAGCCGCTGCAGCTGGCGTCGAAAGTTGCCATTCTATCTCAATGGAACGTCTGCCACTGGCCCTCAGAGTTCCGTCGTCATGGAAACTCACTGACACAGCTGCAGCGGGCCAGTCTAAAAGAAGTGCAGACACTTGGTGTCCAAGTCAGCCTATTGGATTATAATGGAGAACTTTGCCTCGAACAACGCACGATTTCTCCGGAACCGTAAATGGTAGAGACGTAATTTTTTCTGTGTTTATTTCGTAACGGATAGGGGAAGAAGACTTGCTATCGGTTTTTGCTGGAAAAAGTTTAATAAAGGCGTAAAAAATTATGATCTAAAGGACATTTTTATGAAATTTCAGAAATCCTCTGAAAATGATCCCGAACAAATCGCTCTGGCTAAAAAAGTATAAGAGATATCAAAATAATTCTTTCACTGTGAGTATCAGCAGGCTTTTGATGACCATGTAGCTCATTTTCATATTTTTACAAAAATCGGTGTAGGCACAGCGACGATGTAAAAAAGTGGTTGATGTGGGAAAATGCAGCTCCAAAGCGTTTTTAGGATTTTGCACATTCGCTACTCCCGAACAAATTGTTCCTGCGGAAAAACCGTAACAGTTATTCACAAAATTCCTGTTTTGTGAGTGCCAGAAGGGTTGGGACATTCATGTGTGAAAGTCTCATGTCTGTACATAAAACGGTTTAGGAGTAGCGACGATGCGAAAACATGTGATGTTTTGGATTTTTAGACGTCATTTTTCAAAACCGCTCCATAGGAAATGAATGGGGGAGGTTTCGGGTTTGTGTCGGTCTGAGGTGATTTGCGAAAAATCTATAAATGCCACACCAATGAGGGTTACATTTCCCGAATCCTGACAAAAATACCTACGTTTTGATGTATAATTTGTCTGCGTAGAGCGAAAATTGAGCGAGTAAGGTCAAGTTGTTCGGAGTTTTGAAATCTTTAAAAAAGCTAGAGTGGGCCACTCTAGCGGTTGGAGAATTCCGTCATTGACTTTCATTGTAAACGATGATTTCGCTGATTTTTGGACATGAGCTTTGAGGAGTACTTGTGAGGAGACGATTACAGATATCCACATCCCGTTTTCACTTTTGAGTAGTTCACAGAAATATCTACAAACTGGAAGTTAAACGGTGTTCGTAGGTGAAAGCATGACGACACAGTACAGCTTTGAAAATGGTCCTTTTGAGGCTTTTTTGAGGCTTTCTTTCTACCCGACTCCATTGATTAATATGGGTTTTTTGGGGGGTGGTTTTTTCGCTAATTTTGTTGCCATGGAAACTCGAAACCCCAATAAAAGTAGTAGCACACTATTCCCGACCGAGCCGCAAGTTTTGGTACCTATATCTTGGGGGTGCACGCTACAGTTCGGGCCGCATTTATCGTGGAATAATAAAGAATAATATTAACTAGAAAAATTTCTGAAGAAATTTAGCAAGGCGCCTGCCACTTGGTGCGTACCATACCGTCAGAAATAGCAACAGGAAGCAACACTGCGAATTTCAGCTTCCTAAGGTCTTCACAGCCCCCGCAGCGGCCGTTGAAATGTGCCATGTTAAGTCAATGGACCTCCTAGGAGCCTCTTGCTAGCAGCGTTGTCATGGAGACTCACTGACAGCTGCAGCCCTCTCTCTGTCTATAAAGGCAGAAGAACCCTGGAAAAGCAGAAGTTGATAGGACCTTCCTATAGCTACTTCTGGTTAGCAACATGCTAACAGTTAGCCTCTAGCATGGTTGTGTTCAGTATCACTGGGTGATGTTACTCTGTTAGTTTGGTTGAAATCCTGTACTGAGAAGTTCCTGAAAACGGAGAAAATCCTAAAATTCACCAAATCTGTCAAGCAGGAGTTTGTACAGGCTTCCTAGAGCTACTTCCGGTTAGCAACATGCTAACCGTTAGCCGCTAACATTCTTGTGTCACATGAAAATTTTAAAATGTTAAGAGGAAGAGACTGTGCGAATTTCAGATTTCTACATTAATCACATCCGCTGCAGTGAGCGATGAAAGTTGCCATTGTATCTCAATGGAGCTTTTTCCTCTGGCCCTCAGAGTTCCGTCGTCATGGAAACTCACTCACACACCTGCAGCGGCCGAAGTGCAGACACTTTGGTCACAATAAGTCCCATTGGATTATAATGGAGAACTTTGCCTCGAACAACGCACGATTTCTCCGGAACCGTAAATGGTAGAGACGTAATTTTTTCTGTGTTTATTTCGTAACGGATAGGGGAAGAAGACTTGCTATCGGTTTTTGCTGGAAAAAGTTTAATAAAGGCGTAAAAAATTATGATCTAAAGGACATTTTTATGAAATTTCAGAAATCCTCTGAAAATGATCCCGAACAAATCGCTCAGGCTAAAAAAGCATAAGAGATATCAAAATAATTCTTTCACTGTGAGTATCAGCAGGCTTTTGATGACCATGTAGCTCATTTTCATATTTTTACAAAAATCGGTGTAGGCACAGCGACGATGTAAAAAAGTGGATGATGTGGGAAAATGCAGCTCCAAAGCGATTTCAGGATTTTGCACATTCGCTACTCCCGAACAAATTGTTCCTGTGGAAAAACCATAACAGTTATCCACAAAATTCATTTTTCTTGAGTGCCAGAAGGGTGGGGACATTCATGTGTGAAAGTCTCATGTCTGTACATAAAACGGTTTAGGAGTAGTGACGATGCGAAAACATGTGATGTTTTAGATTTTCAGACGTCATTTTTCAAAACCGCTCCATAGGAAATGAATGGGGGAGGTTTCGGGTTTGTGTCGGTCTGAGGTGATTTGCGAAAAATCTATAAATGCCACACCAATGAGGGTTACATTTCCCGAATCCAGACAAAAATACCTACGTTTTGATGTATAATTTGTCTATGTAGAGTGAAAATTGAGCGAGTAGGCTCAAGTTGTTCGGAGTTTTGAAATTTTAAAAAAAGCTAGAGTGGGCCACTCTAGCGGTTGGAGAATTCCGTCATTGACTTTCATTATAAACGATGATTTCGCTGATTTTTGGACATGAGCTTTGAGGAGTAACTGTGAAGAGATGATAAAAGATATCCACATCCCGTTTTCACTTCTGAGTAGTTCACAGATATATCTACAAACTGGAAGTTAAACGGTGTTCGTAGGTGAAAGCATGATGACACAGTACAGCGTTGAAAATGGTCATTTGGAGGCTTTTTTGAGTTTTTCTTTCTACCCGATAACATTGATCCCTATGGGATTTTTGGGGGTGGTTTTTCGTTAATTTTGTTGCCATGGTAACTCGAAACCCCAATAAAAGTAGTAGCACACATCTCGAGATCGAGCCGCACGTTTTTATACCTCAATTGTGGGGGTGCACGCTATGGTTCGGGCAGCATTAATCGTGAAGGAAGAATAAGTAAAGAATAATAAAGAGAGTGGTTTAGAGGTGAATAGTAATAGGTGCCTCCATGCATTTGCATGGGAGGCAGTGCTGTGCTTCGCACAGCACTGCCTCCTCATTGCAAATGCTATGGCAGGCGCCTAACTAGAAAAATTTCTGAAGAAATTTAGCAAGGCGCCTGCCACTTGGTGCGTACCGTACCGTCAGAAATGGCAACAGGAAGCCACACTGCGAATTTCAGCTTCCTACGGTCTTCACAGCCCCCGCAACGGCCGTTGAAAGGTGCCATGTTAAGTCAATGGACCTCCTAGGAGCCTCTTGCTAGCAGCGTTGTCATGGAGACTCACTGACAGCTGCAGCCCTCTCTCTGTCTGTAAAGGCAGAAGAACTCTGGCTAAGCAGCAGTTGGTAGGACCTTCCTAAAGCTATTTCCGTTAGCAACATGCTAACGGTTAGCCGCTAGCATGGCTGTGTTCAGTATCACCGGGTGATGTTACTCTGTTAGTTTGGTTGAAATCCTGTACTGAGAAGTGCCTAAAAAGGGAGAAAATGCTAAAATTCACCAAATCTGTCAAGCACAAGTTTGTACAGGCTTCCTAGAGCTACTTCCGGTTAGCAACATGCTAACCGTTAGCCGCTAACACGGTTGTGTTTGGTATCACTGGGTGAGTGTACTCTGTTAGTTTGGTCCAAATCCTGTACTGGGATGAGCCTTAAATAGGGAGAAAAAACGTTGTTTATAACGTTGCCATGGTAACTGAAAATGGCGGGTGGTACAAAAAAATACTTCATGGGATCAGCACATATGTTTTAATATACACACTGTGGGGATTATAATACAAAAATCTTAGTCTGCCACGCCAGGTTTCGATCCCACGACCTCTTGCATGAAAGGCCTGCACTTTCCATCTGAGCTATACTGTAGCGCCATATATGGGCATGCAGTATTGAGACCATAAGGGGATTGGTCCCCCATTGAAAAGCATTGGATGTTTGACACCTGATAGCTTGGAGATGCTTTATGCCACGTAGCCAAAATTTCTTGTGCTAACAGTTAGCCGCTAACATGGTTGTGTTCAGTATCACCGGGTGATTGTACTCTGTCAGTTTGGTCCAAATCCTGTACTGGGAAGTGCCTCAGATAGGGGTGCCAATACTTAATGTCACCAAACGTGACCAAAGTTCATTGGTCAGATTGGCCTCCTTTAGCAACTCAGCCTCACCACATCTGGGCATAGAACTCAACATTTGACCAAAATGGTCAGTGGTGCCATTTCCCACATGTGGGTGGTGCTGTATTGGCCAATTGGGTCGTGTCTGGTTATCATGCCAGGTCCTGTTTGAAGCAAAGGCCCAATAGGAAAGCATGTAAAATCCAAAATGGGACAGAAAATTGACACATGGCTGAAAGTCACTTTAAAATTTTAAAATGTTAAGAGGAAGTGACTGTGCGAATTTCAGATTTCTACATTAATCACAGCCGTTGCAGCTGGCGTCGAAAGTTGCCATTCTATCTCAATGGAACGTCTCCCACTGGCCCTCAGAGTTCCGTCGTCATGGAAACTCACTGACACAGCTGCAGCGGGCCAGTCTAAAAAAGTGCAGACACTTGGTGTCCAAGTCTGCCTATTGGATTATAATGGAGAACTTTGCCTCGAACAACGCACGATTTCTCCGGAACCGTAAATGGTAGAGACGTAATTTTTTCTGTGTTTATTTCGTAAAGGATAGGGGAAGAAGACTTGCTATCGGTTTTTGCTGGAAAAAGTTTAATAAAGGCGTAAAAAATTATGATCTAAAGGACATTTTTATGAAATTTCAGAAATCCTCTGAAAATGATCCCGAACAAATCGCTCTGGCTAAAAAAGTATAAGAGATATCAAAATAATTCTTTCACTGTGAGTATCAGCAGGCTTTTGATGATCATGTAGCTGATTTTCATATTTTTACAAAAATCGGTGTAGACACAGCGACGATGTAAAAAAGTGGTTGATGTGGGAAAATGCAGCTCCAAAGCGTTTTTAGGATTTTGCACATTCGCTACTCCCGAACAAATTGTTCCTGCGGAAAAACCGTAACAGTTATCCACAAAATTCCTTTTTTGTGAGTGCCAGAAGGGTTGGGACATTTGTGTGTGAAAGTCTCATGTCTGTACATAAAACGGTTTAGGAGTAGCGACGATGCGAAAACATGTGATGTTTTGGATTTTTAGACGTCATTTTTCAAAACCGCTCCATAGGAAATGAATGAGGGAGGTTTCGGGTTTGTGTCGGTCTGAGGTGATTTGCGAAAAATCTATAAATGCCACACCAATGAGGGTTACATTTCCCGAATCCTGACAAAAATTCCTACGTTTTGATGTATAATTTGTCTACGTAGAGTGAAAATTGAGCGAGTAAGGTCAAGTTGTTCGGAGTTTTGAAATCTTTAAAAAAGCTAGAGTGGCCCACTCTAGCGGTTGGAGAATTCCGTCATTGACTTTCATTGTAAACGATGATTTAGCTGATTTTTGGACATGAGCTTTGAGGAGTAACTGTGAAGAGACGATAAAAAATATCCACATCCCGTTTTCACTTCTGAGTAGTTCACAGATATATCTACAAACTGGAAGTTAAACGGTGTTCGTAGGTGAAAGCATGATGACACAGTACAGCGTTGAAAATGGTCATTTGGAGGCTTTTTTGAGTTTTTCTTTCTACCCGATAACATTGATCCCTATGGGATTTTTGGGGGTGGTTTTTCGTTAATTTTGTTGCCATGGTAACTCGAAACACCAATAAAAGTAGTAGCACACATCTCGGAATCGAGCCGCACGTTTTTATACCTCAATTGTGGGGGTGCACGCTATGGTTCGGGCAGCATTAATCGTGAAGGAAGAATAAGTAAAGAATAACTAGAAAAATTTCTGAAGAAATTTAGCAAGGCGCCTGCCTCTTGGTGCGTACCGTACCGTCAAAAAAACTAATAGGAAGTAACACTGCGAATTTCAGGTTCCTACGGTCTTCACAGCCCTCACAGCGGCCGTTGAAAGGTGCCATGTTAAGTCAATGGACCTCCTAGGAGCCTCTTGCTAGAAGCGTTGTCATGGAGACTCACTGACAGCTACAGCCCTCTCTGTCTGTAAAGGTTAAAGAACTCTGGCTAAGGAGCTGTTGGTATGACCTTCCTAAAACTATTTCCGGTTAGCAACATGCTAACGGTTAGCCGCTAGCATGGTTGTGTTCAGTATCAGCGGGTGATGTTACTCTGTTAGTTTGGTTGAAATCCTGTACTGAGAAATGCCTAAAATGGGAGACAATCCTAAAATTCACCAAATCTGTCAAGTAGAAGTTTGTACAGGCTTCCTAGAGCTACTTCCGGTTAGCAACATGCTAACCGTTAGCCGCTTACATGGTTGTGTTTGGTATCACTGGGTTAGTGTACTCTGTTAGTTTGGTCCAAATCCTGTACTGGGATGAGCCTCAAATAGGGAGAAAATACGTCATTTATAATGTTGCCATGGTAACTCAAAATGGCGGGTGGTACTAAAAAATACTTCATGGGATCAGCATACATGTTTTAATATACACACTGTGAGCATTATAACACAAAAATCTTAGTCACTTACGCCGGGTTTCGAACCCACGACCTCTTGCATGCAAAGCCTGCACTTTCCATCTGAGCTATACTGTAGCGCCATGTAAGGTCATGCAGTATTGGGACCATAAGGGGTTTGGTCCCCCATTGAAAAACATTGGATGTTTGACACTTCATAGCTTGGAGATGCTTTATGCCACGTAGCCCAAATTTCTTGTGGAGCTTTCTCTCTAAAGGAAGAACAGACTCTGTGAAGCAGAAGTTGGTGAGACCTTCCTAAAGCTACTTCCGGTTAGCAACATGCTAACTGTTAGCCGCTAACAACATTGTGTTCAGTATCACCAGGTGATTGTACTCTCTCAGTTTTGTCCAAATCCTGTACTGGGAAGTGCCTCAAATAGGGGTGCCAATACTTAATGTCACCAAACGTGACCAAAGTTCATGGGTCACATTGGCCTCCTTTAGCAACTCAGCCTCACCACATCTGGGCCCAGAACTCAACATTTGACCAAAATGGTGTGTAGTGCCATTTCCCACATGTGGGTGGTGCTGTATTGGCCAATTGGGTCATGTCTGGGCATCATGCCAGGTCCTGTTAGAAGCAAAGGCCCAATAGGAAAGCATGTGAAATCCAAAATGGCACAGAAAACTGACACATGACTGAAAGTCACATGAAAATTTTAAAATGTTAAGAGGAAGTGACTGTGCGAATTTCAGATTTCTACATTAATCACAGCCGCTGCAGCTGGCGTCGAAAGTTGCCATTCTATCTCAATGGAACGTCTGCCACTGGCCCTCAGAGTTCCGTCGTCATGGAAACTCACTGACACAGCTGCAGCGGGCCAGTCTAAAAGAAGTGCAGACACTTGGTGTCCAAGTCAGCCTATTGGATTATAATGGAGAACTTTGCCTCGAACAACGCACGATTTCTCCGGAACCGTAAATGGTAGAGACGTAATTTTTTCTGTGTTTATTTCGTAACGGATAGGGGAAGAAGACTTGCTATCGGTTTTTGCTGGAAAAAGTTTAATAAAGGCGTAAAAAATTATGATCTAAAGGACATTTTTATGAAATTTCAGAAATCCTCTGAAAATGATCCCGAACAAATCGCTCTGGCTAAAAAAGTATAAGAGATATCAAAATAATTCTTTCACTGTGAGTATCAGCAGGCTTTTGATGACCATGTAGCTCATTTTCATATTTTTACAAAAATCGGTGTAGGCACAGCGACGATGTAAAAAAGTGGTTGATGTGGGAAAATGCAGCTCCAAAGCGTTTTTAGGATTTTGCACATTCGCTACTCCCGAACAAATTGTTCCTGCGGAAAAACCGTAACAGTTATTCACAAAATTCCTGTTTTGTGAGTGCCAGAAGGGTTGGGACATTCATGTGTGAAAGTCTCATGTCTGTACATAAAACGGTTTAGGAGTAGCGACGATGCGAAAACATGTGATGTTTTGGATTTTTAGACGTCATTTTTCAAAACCGCTCCATAGGAAATGAATGGGGGAGGTTTCGGGTTTGTGTCGGTCTGAGGTGATTTGCGAAAAATCTATAAATGCCACACCAATGAGGGTTACATTTCCCGAATCCTGACAAAAATACCTACGTTTTGATGTATAATTTGTCTGCGTAGAGCGAAAATTGAGCGAGTAAGGTCAAGTTGTTCGGAGTTTTGAAATCTTTAAAAAAGCTAGAGTGGGCCACTCTAGCGGTTGGAGAATTCCGTCATTGACTTTCATTGTAAACGATGATTTCGCTGATTTTTGGACATGAGCTTTGAGGAGTACTTGTGAGGAGACGATTACAGATATCCACATCCCGTTTTCACTTTTGAGTAGTTCACAGAAATATCTACAAACTGGAAGTTAAACGGTGTTCGTAGGTGAAAGCATGACGACACAGTACAGCTTTGAAAATGGTCCTTTTGAGGCTTTTTTGAGGCTTTCTTTCTACCCGACTCCATTGATTAATATGGGTTTTTTGGGGGGTGGTTTTTCGCTAATTTTGTTGCCATGGAAACTCGAAACCCCAATAAAAGTAGTAGCACACTATTCCCGACCGAGCCGCAAGTTTTGGTACCTATATCTTGGGGGTGCACGCTACAGTTCGGGCCGCATTTATCGTGGAATAATAAAGAATAATATTAACTAGAAAAATTTCTGAAGAAATTTAGCAAGGCGCCTGCCACTTGGTGCGTACCATACCGTCAGAAATAGCAACAGGAAGCAACACTGCGAATTTCAGCTTCCTAAGGTCTTCACAGCCCCCGCAGCGGCCGTTGAAATGTGCCATGTTAAGTCAATGGACCTCCTAGGAGCCTCTTGCTAGCAGCGTTGTCATGGAGACTCACTGACAGCTGCAGCCCTCTCTCTGTCTATAAAGGCAGAAGAACCCTGGAAAAGCAGAAGTTGATAGGACCTTCCTATAGCTACTTCTGGTTAGCAACATGCTAACAGTTAGCCTCTAGCATGGTTGTGTTCAGTATCACTGGGTGATGTTACTCTGTTAGTTTGGTTGAAATCCTGTACTGAGAAGTTCCTGAAAACGGAGAAAATCCTAAAATTCACCAAATCTGTCAAGCAGGAGTTTGTACAGGCTTCCTAGAGCTACTTCCGGTTAGCAACATGCTAACCGTTAGCCGCTAACATTCTTGTGTCACATGAAAATTTTAAAATGTTAAGAGGAAGAGACTGTGCGAATTTCAGATTTCTACATTAATCACATCCGCTGCAGTGAGCGATGAAAGTTGCCATTGTATCTCAATGGAGCTTTTTCCTCTGGCCCTCAGAGTTCCGTCGTCATGGAAACTCACTCACACACCTGCAGCGGCCGAAGTGCAGACACTTTGGTCACAATAAGTCCCATTGGATTATAATGGAGAACTTTGCCTCGAACAACGCACGATTTCTCCGGAACCGTAAATGGTAGAGACGTAATTTTTTCTGTGTTTATTTCGTAACGGATAGGGGAAGAAGACTTGCTATCGGTTTTTGCTGGAAAAAGTTTAATAAAGGCGTAAAAAATTATGATCTAAAGGACATTTTTATGAAATTTCAGAAATCCTCTGAAAATGATCCCGAACAAATCGCTCAGGCTAAAAAAGCATAAGAGATATCAAAATAATTCTTTCACTGTGAGTATCAGCAGGCTTTTGATGACCATGTAGCTCATTTTCATATTTTTACAAAAATCGGTGTAGGCACAGCGACGATGTAAAAAAGTGGATGATGTGGGAAAATGCAGCTCCAAAGCGATTTCAGGATTTTGCACATTCGCTACTCCCGAACAAATTGTTCCTGTGGAAAAACCATAACAGTTATCCACAAAATTCATTTTTCTTGAGTGCCAGAAGGGTGGGGACATTCATGTGTGAAAGTCTCATGTCTGTACATAAAACGGTTTAGGAGTAGTGACGATGCGAAAACATGTGATGTTTTAGATTTTCAGACGTCATTTTTCAAAACCGCTCCATAGGAAATGAATGGGGGAGGTTTCGGGTTTGTGTCGGTCTGAGGTGATTTGCGAAAAATCTATAAATGCCACACCAATGAGGGTTACATTTCCCGAATCCAGACAAAAATACCTACGTTTTGATGTATAATTTGTCTATGTAGAGTGAAAATTGAGCGAGTAGGCTCAAGTTGTTCGGAGTTTTGAAATTTTAAAAAAAGCTAGAGTGGGCCACTCTAGCGGTTGGAGAATTCCGTCATTGACTTTCATTATAAACGATGATTTCGCTGATTTTTGGACATGAGCTTTGAGGAGTAACTGTGAAGAGATGATAAAAGATATCCACATCCCGTTTTCACTTCTGAGTAGTTCACAGATATATCTACAAACTGGAAGTTAAACGGTGTTCGTAGGTGAAAGCATGATGACACAGTACAGCGTTGAAAATGGTCATTTGGAGGCTTTTTTGAGTTTTTCTTTCTACCCGATAACATTGATCCCTATGGGATTTTTGGGGGTGGTTTTTTCGTTAATTTTGTTGCCATGGTAACTCGAAACCCCAATAAAAGTAGTAGCACACATCTCGAGATCGAGCCGCACGTTTTTATACCTCAATTGTGGGGGTGCACGCTATGGTTCGGGCAGCATTAATCGTGAAGGAAGAATAAGTAAAGAATAACTAGAAAAATTTCTGAAGAAATTTAGCAAGGCGCCTGCCACTTGGTGCGTACCGTACCGTCAGAAATAGCAACAGGAAGTAACACTGCGAACTTCAGGTTCCTACGGTCTTCACAGCCCTCGCAGCGGCTGTTGAAAGGTGCCATGTTAAGTCAATGGACCTCCTAGGAGCCTCTTGCTAGCAGCGTTGTCATGGAGACTCACTGACAGCTACAGCCCTCTCTGTCTGTAAAGGTTGAAGAACTCTGGCTAAGCAGCTGTTGGTAGGACCTTCCTAAAGCTATTTCCGGTTAGCAACATGCTAACGGTTAGCCGCTAGCATGGCTGTGTTCAGTATCACCGGGTGATGTTACTCTGTTAGTTTGGTTGAAATCCTGTACTGAGAAGTGCCTAAAAAGGGAGAAAATCCTAAAATTCACCAAATCTGTCAAGCAGAAGTTTGTACAGGCTTCCTAGAGCTAATTCCGGTTAGCAACATGCTAACCGTTAGCCGCTAAGATGGTTGTGTATGGTATCACTGGGTGAGTGTACTCTGTCAGTTTGGTCCAAATCCTGTACTGGGATGTGCCTCAAATAGGGAGAAAAAACGTCATTTATAACGTTGCCATGGTAACTCAAAATGGCGGGTGGTACAAAAAATACTTCATGGGATCAGCACACATGTTTTGATATTCACACTGTGAGGATTATAATACAAAACTCCAAGTTTTCCATACCGGGAATCGATCCCACGACCTCTTGCATGCAAAGCCTGCACTTTCCATCTGTGCTACACTGTAGCACCATATATGGGCATGCATTATTGGAAACATAAGTGGTTTGATCCAAAATGGCACAGAAAACTGACACATGGCTGAAAGTCACATGGAAATTTTAAAATGTTAAGAGGAAGTGACTGTGCGAATTTCATATTTCTACATTAATCACAGCCACTGCAGTGAGCGATGAAAGTTGCCATTGTATCTCAATGGAGCGTCTAGCTCTGGCCCTCAGAGTTCCGTCGTCATGGAAACTCACTCACACACCTGCAGCGGCCGAAGTGCAGACACTTTGGTCACAATAAGTCCCATTGGATTACAATGGAGAACTTTGCCCCGAACAACGCACGATTTCTCCGGAACCGTAAATGGTAGAGACGTAATTTTTTCTGTGTTTATTTCGTAACGGATAGGGGAAGAAGACTTGCTATCGGTTTTTGCTGGAAAAAGTTTAATAAAGGCGTAAAAAATTATGATCTAAAGGACATTTTTATGAAATTTCAAAAATCCTCTGAAAATGGTCCCGAACAAATCGCTCTGGCTAAAAAAGTATAAGAGATATCAAAATAATTCTTTCACTGTGATTATCAGCAGGCTTTTGAGGACCATGTAGCTCATTTTCATATTTTTACAAAAATCGGTGTAGGCACAGCGACGATGTAAAAAAGTGGATGACGTGGGAAAATGCAGCTCCAAAGCGATTTCAGGATTTTGCACATTCGCTACTCCCGAACAAATTGTTCCTGTGGAAAAACCGTAACAGTTATCCACAAAATTCCTTTTTTGTGAGTGCCAGAAGGGTTGGGACATTCATGTGTGAAAGTCTCATGTCTGTACATAAAACGGTTTAGGAGTAGCGACGATGCGAAAACATGTGATGTTTTGGATTTTTAGACGTCATTTTTCAAAACCGCTCCATAGGAAATGAATGGGGGAGGTTTCGGGTTTGTGTCGCTCTGAGGTGATTTGCGAAAAATCTATAAATGCCACACCAATGAGGGTTACATTTCCCGAATCCTGACAAAAATACCTACGTTTTGATGTATAATTTGTCTACGTAGAGTGAAAATTGAGCGAGTAAGGTCAAGTTGTTCGGAGTTTTGAAATCTTTAAAAAAGCTAGAGTGGCCCACTCTAGCAGTTGGAGAATTCCGTCATTGACTTTCATTGTAAACGATGATTTCGCTGATTTTTGGACATGAGCTTTGAGGAGTAACTGTGAAGAGACGATAAAAGATATCCACATCCCGTTTTCACTTCTGAGTAGGTCACAGATATATCTACAAACTGGAAGTTAAACGGTGTTCATAGGTGAAAGCATGGCGACACAGTACAGCTTTGAAAATGGTCCTTTTGAGGCTTTTTTGAGGCTTTCTTTCTACCCGACTCCATTGATTATCATGGGTTTTTTGGGGGTTGGTTTTTCGCTAATTTTGTTGCCATGGTAACTCGAAATCCCAATCAAAGTAGTAGCACACATCTCGAGATCGAGCCACAGGTTTTGATGCCTATATTTTGGGGGTGCACGCTAAGTTTTGGGCCGTATTAATCGTGAAGGAAGAAAAATAAAGAATAACTAGAAAATTTCTGAAGAAATTTAGCAAGGCGCCTGCCACTTGGTGCGTACCGTACCGTCAGAAATAGCAACAGGAAGTAACACTGCGATTTTCAGCTTCCTACGGTCTTCACAGCCCTCGCAGCGGCCGTTGAAAGGTGCCATGTTAAGTCAATGGACCTCCTAGGAGCCTCTTGCTAGCAGCGTTGTCATGGAGACTCACTGACAGCTACAGCCCTCTCTGTCTGTAAAGGCAGAAGAACTCTGGCTAAGCAGCTGTTGGTAGGACCTTCCTAAAGCTATTTCCTGTTAGCAACATGCTAACGGTTAGCCGCTAGCATGGCTGTGTTCAGTATCACCGGGTGATGTTACTCTGTTAGTTTGGTTGAAATCCTGTACTGAGAAGTGCCTAAAAAGGGAGAAAATCCTAAAATTCACCAAATCTGTCAAGCAGAAGTTTGTACAGGCTTCCTAGAGCTAATTCCGGTTAGCAACATGCTAACCGTTAGCCGCTAGCATGGTTGTGTTCAGTATCACCGGGTGATTGTACTCTGTCAGTTTGGTCCAAATCCTGTACTGGGATGTGCCTCAAATAGGGAGAAAATATGTCATTTATAACGTTGCCATGGTAACTCAAAATGGCGGGTGGTACGAAAAATACTTCATGGGATCAGCACACACGTTTTGATATTCACACTGTGAGGATTATAATACAAAACTCCAAGTCTTCCATACCGGGAATCAATCCCACGACCTCTTGCATGCAAATGCCTGCACTTTTCATCTGTGCTACACTGTAGCTACATATATGGGCATGCATTATTGGAAACATAAGTGGTTTGATCCAAACTGGCACAGAAAACTGACACATGGCTGAAAGTCACATGAAAATTTTAAAATGTTAAGAGGAAGTGACTGTGTGAATTTCAGATTTCTACATTAATCACAGCCACTGCAGTGAGCGATGAAAGTTGCCATTGTATCTCAATGGAGCTTCTCGCTCTGGCCCTCAGAGTTCCGTTGTCATGGAAACTCACTGACACAGCTGCAGCGGGCGAGTCTACAAAAGTGCAGAGACTTTGCTCACAAAAAATCCCATTGGATTATAATGGAGAACTTTGCCCCAAACGACGCTTCATATCTCCTGATCTATAAATGGTAGAGACGTAATTTTTTCAGCGTTTATTTCCTAAGGGATAGGGGAATAAGAAAAGCTATCGTTTTTTCCTGGAAAAAGTTTAATAAAGGCGTAAAAAATTATGATCTAAATGAGATTTTTATGGATTTTCAGAAATCCTCTTAAAACGGTTCCGAACAAATCGCTGTAGCTCAAAAAGTATAAGAGATATCAAAATAATTCTTTCACCTTGAGTATCAGCAGGCTTTTGAGGACCATGAAGCTCATTTTTATGTTTGTACAAAAATCGGTGTAGACACAGTGATGATGTAAAAAAGTGATTGATGTGGGAAAATGCAGCTCCAAAGCGATTTCAGGATTTTGCACATTCGCTACTCCCGAACAAATTGTTCCTGTGGAAAAACCGTAACAGTTATCCACAAAATTCCTTTTTTGTGAGTGCCAGAAGGGTTGGGACATTCATGTGTAAAAGTCTCATGTCTGTACATAAAACGGTTTAGGAGTAGCGACGATGCGAAAACATGTGATGTTTTGGATTTTTAGACGTCATTTTTCAAAACCGCTCCATAGGAAATGAATGGGGGAGGTTTCGGGTTTGTGTCGCTCTGAGGTGATTTGCGAAAAATCTATAAATGCCACACCAATGAGGGTTACATTTCCCGAATCCTGACAAAAATACCTACGTTTTGATGTATAATTTGTCTACGTAGAGTGAAAATTGAGCGAGTAAGGTCAAGTTGTTCGGAGTTTTGAAATCTTTAAAAAGCTAGAGTGGCCCACTCTAGCAGTTGGAGAATTCCGTCATTGACTTTCATTGTAAACGATGATTTCGCTGATTTTTGGACATGAGCTTTGAGGAGTAACTGTGAAGAGACGATAAAAGATATCCACATCCCGTTTTCACTTCTGAGTAGGTCACAGATATATCTACAAACTGGAAGTTAAACGGTGTTCATAGGTGAAAGCATGGCGACACAGTACAGCTTTGAAAATGGTCATTTTGAGGCTTTTTTGAGGCTTTCTTTCTACCCGACTCCATTGATTATCATGGGTTTTTTGGGGGTTGGTTTTTCGCTAATTTTGTTGCCATGGTAACTCGAAATCCCAATCAAAGTAGTAGCACACATCTCGAGATCGAGCCACAGGTTTTGATGCCTATATTTTGGGGGTGCACGCTACTTTTTGGGCCGCATTAATCGTGAAGTAAGAAAAATAAAGAATAACTAGAAAAATTTCTGAAGAAATTTAGCAAGGCGCCTGCCACTTGGTGCGTACCGTACCGTCAGAAATAGCAACAGGAAGCAACACTGCGAATTTCAGCTTCCTAAGGTCTTCACAGCCCCCGCAGCGGCCGTTTAAAGGTGCCATGTTAAGTCAATGGACCTCCTAGGAGCCTCTTGCTAGCAGCGTTGTCATGGAGACTCACTGACAGCTGCAGCCCTCTCTGTCTATAAAGGCAGAAGAACCCTGGAAAAGCAGAAGTTGATAGGACCTTCCTATAGCTACTTCTGGTTAGCAACATGCTAACAGTTAGCCTCTAGCATGGTTGTGTTCAGTATCACTGGGTGATGTTACTCTGTTAGTTTGGTTGAATTCCTGTACTGAGAAGTTCCTGAAAACGGAGAAAATCCTAAAATTCACCAAATCTGTCAAGCAGGAGTTTGTACAGGCTTCCTAGAGCTACTTCCGGTTAGCAACATGCTAACCGTTAGCCGCTAACATGGTTGTGTTTAGTATCACTGGGTGAGTGTACTCTGTTAGTTTGGTCCAAATCCTGTACTGGGATGTGCCTCAAATAGGGAGAAAATATGTCGTTTGTAACGTTGCCATGGTAACTCAAAATGGCGGGTGGTACAAAAAAATACTTCATGGGATCAGCACACATGTTTTAATGTACACACTGTGGGGATTATAATACAAAACTCTAAGTCTCCCACACCGGGAATCGATCCCACGACCTCTTGCATGCTAAGCCTGCACTCTCCCTCTGAGCTATACTGTAGCGCCATATATGGGCATGCATTATTGGGAGCATAAGGGGTTTAATCCCCCATTGAAAAGCATTGGATGTTTGACACCTCATAGCTGGGATATGCTTTATGCGACGTAGCCCAAATTTCTTGTGGAGCTTTCTCTCTAAAGTACGAACAGACTCTGTGAAGCAAAAGTTGGTGAGACGTTCCTAGAGCTACTTCCGGTTAGCAACATGCTAACCGTTAGCCGCTAGCATGGTTGTGTTCAGTATCACCGGGTGAATATACTCTGTCAGTTTGGTCCAAATCCTGTACTGGGAAGTGCCTCAAATAGGGGTGCCAATACTTAATGTCACCAAACGTGACCAAAGTTCATGGGTCAGATTGGCCTCCTTTAGCAACTCAGCCTCACCACATCTGGGCCCAGAACTCAACATTTGACCAAAATGGTGTGTAGCACCATTTCCCACAGGTGGGTGGTGCTGTATTGGCCAATTGGGTCGTGTCTGGTTATCATGCCAGGTCCTGTTGGAAGCAAAGACCCAATAGGAAAGCATGTGACATCCAAAATGGCACAGAAAACTGACACATGGCTGAAAGTCACATGAAAATTTTAAAATGTTAAGAGGAAGTGACTGTGCGAATTTCAGATTTCTACATTAATCACAGCCGCTGCAGCCTGCGTCGAAAGTTGCCATTCTATCTCAATGGAACGTCTCCCACTGGCCCTCAGAGTTCCGTCGTCATGGAAACTCACTCACACACCTGCAGCGGCCGAAGTGCAGACACTTTGGTCACAATAAGTCCCATTGGATTATAATGGAGAACTTTGCCTCGAACAACGCACGATTTCTCCGGAACCGTAAATGGTAGAGACGTAATTTTTTCTGTGTTTATTTCGTAACGGATAGGGGAAGAAGACTTGCTATCGGTTTTTGCTGGAAAAAGTTTAATAAAGGCGTAAAAAATTATGATCTAAAGGACATTTTTATGAAATTTCAGAAATCCTCTGAAAAATGATCCCGAACAATCGCTCTGGCTAAAAAGTATAAGAGATATCAAAATAATTCTTTCGCTGTGAGTATCAGCAGGCTTTTGATGACCATGTAGCTCATTTTCATATTTTTACAAAAGTCGGTGTAGGCACAGCGACGATGTAAAAAAGTGGATGATGTGGGAAAATGCAGCTCCAAAGCGATTTCAGGATTTTGCACATTCGCTACTCCCGAACAAATTGTTCCTGTGGAAAAACCGTAACAGTTATCCACAAAATTCATTTTTCTTGAGTGTCAGAAGGGTTGGGACATTCATGTGTGAAAGTCTCATGTCTGTACATAAAACGGTTTAGGAGTAGCGACGATGCGAAAACATGTGATGTTTTGGATTTTTAGACGTCATTTTTTAAAACCGCTCCATAGGAAATGAATGGGGGAGGTTTGGGGTTTGTGTCGCTCTGAGGTGATTTGCGAAAAATCTATAAATGCCACACCAATGGGGGTTACATTTCCCGAATCCTGACAAAAATACCTACGTTTTGATGTATAATTTGTCTACGTAGAGTGAAAATTGAGCGAGAAAGGTCAAGTTGTTCGGAGTTTTGAAATCTTTAAAAAAGCTAGAGTGGGCCACTCTAGCAGTTGGAGAATTCCGTCATTGACTTTCATTGTAAACGATGATTTCGCTGATTTTCGGACATGAGTTTTGAGGAGTAACTGTGAAGAGACGATAAAAGATATCCACATCCCGTTTTCACTTCTGAGTAGGTCACAGATATATCTACAAACTGGAAGTTAAACGGTGTTTGTAGGTGAAAGCATGACGACACAGTACAGCGTTGAAATTGGTCATTTGGAGGCTTTTTTGAGGCTTTCTTTCTACCCGACTCCATTGATTAATATGGGTTTTTTGGGGGGTGGTTTTTCGCTAATTTTGTTGCCATGGAAACTCGAAACCCCAATAAAAGTAGTAGCACACTATTCCCGACCGAGCCGCAAGTTTTGGTACCTATATCTTGGGGGTGCACGCTACAGTTCGAGCCGCATTTATCGTGGAATAATAAAGAATAATATTAACTAGAAAAATTTCTGAAGAAATTTAGCAAGGCGCCTGCCTCTTGGTGCGTACCGTACCGTCAAAAATACTAACAGGAAGTAACACTGCGAATTTCAGGTTCCTACGGTCTTCACAGCCCTCGCAGAGGCCGTTGAAAGGTGCCATGGTAAGTCAATTGACCTCCTAGGAGCCTCTTGCTAGCAGCGTTGTCATGGAGACTCACTGACAGCTGCAGCCCTCTCTGTCTGTAAAGGCAGAAGAACCCTGGATAAGCAGAAGTTGGTAGAACCTTCCTAAAGCTACTTCTGGTTAGCAACATGCTAACGGTTAGCCGCTAGCATGGTTGTGTTCAGTATCAGCGGGTGATGTTACTCTGTTAGTTTGGTTGAAATCCTGTACTGAGAAATGCCTAAAATGGGAGACAATCCTAAAATTCACCAAATCTGTCAAGCAGAAGTTTGTACAGGCTTCCTAGAGCTACTTCCGGTTAGCAACATGCTAACCGTTAGCCGCTTACATGGTTGTGTTTGGTATCACTGGGTTAGTGTACTCTGTTAGTTTGGTCCAAATCCTGTACTGGGATGAGCCTCAAATAGGGAGAAAATACGTCATTTATAATGTTGCCATGGTAACTCAAAATGGCGAGTGGTACAAAAAAATACTTCATGGGATCAGCACACATGTTTTAATATACACACTGTGAGGATTATTACACAAAAATCTTAGTCACTTACGCCGGGTTTCGAAATCACGACCTCTTGCATGCAAAGCCTGCACTTTCCATCTGAGCTATACTGTAGCGCCATATAAGGTCATGCAGTATTGGGACCATAAGGGGTTTGGTCCCCCATTGAAAAACATTGGATGTTTGACACCTCATAGCTTGGAGATGCTTTATGCGACGTAGCCCAAATTTCTTGTGGAGCTTTCTCTCTAAAGGAAGAACAGACTCTGTGAAGCAGAAGTTGGTGAGACCTTCCTAAAGCTACTTCCGGTTAGCAACATGCTAACTGTTAGCCGCTAACAACATTGTGTTCAGTATCACCAGGTGATTGTACTCTCTCAGTTTTGTCCAAATCCTGTACTGGGAAGTGCCTCAAATAGGGGTGCCAATACTTAATGTCACCAAACGTGACAAAAGTTCATGGGACAGATTGGCCTCCTTTAGAAACTCAGCCTCACCACATCTGGGCCCAGAACTCAACATTTGACCAAAATGGTGTGTAGTGCCATTTCCCACATGTGGGTGGTGCTGTATTGGCCAATTGGGTCATGTCTGGGCATCATGCCAGGTCCTGTTAGAAGCAAAGGCCCAATAGGAAAGCATGTGAAATCCCAAATGGGACAGAAAACTGACACATGGCTGAAAGTCACATCAAAATTTTAAACTGTTAAGAGGAAGTGACTGTGCGAATTTCAGATTTCTACATTAATCACAGCCACTGCAGTGAGCGATGAAAGTTGCCATTGTATCTCAATGGAACGTCTCCCACTGGCCCTCAGAGTTCCGTCGTCATGGAAACTCACTCACACAGCTGCAGCGGGCCAGTCTAAAAGAAGTGCAGACACTTTGTGTCCAAGTCAGCCTATTGGATTATAATGGAGAACTTTGCCTCGAACAACGCACGATTTCTCCGGAACCGTAAATGGTAGAGACGTAATTTTTTTCTGTGTTTATTTCGTAACGGATAGGGAAGAAGACTTGCTATCGGTTTTTTGCTGGAAAAAGTTTAATAAAGGCGTAAAAAATTATGATCTAAAGGACATTTTTATATGAAATTTCAGAAATCCTCTGAAAATGGTCCCGAACAAATCACTCTGGCTAAAAAAAGTATAAGAGATATCAAAATAATTCTTTCACTGTGAGTATCAGCAGGCTTTTGATGGACCATGTAGCTCATTTTCATATTTTACAAAAATCAGTGTAGGCACAGCGACGATGTCAAAAAGTGGATTGATGTGGGAAAATGCAGCTCCAAATCGATTTCAGGATTTTGCACATTCGCTACTCCCGAACAAATTGTTCCTGTGGAAAAACAGTAACAGTTATCCACAAAATTCATTTTTCTTGAGTGCCAGAAGGGTTGGGACATTCATGTGTGAAAGTCTCATGCCTGTAAATAAAACGGTTTAGGAGTAGTGACGATGCGAAAACATGTGATGTTTTGGATTTTCAGACGTCATTTTTCAAAACCGCTCCATAGGAAATGAATGGGGGAGGTTTCAGGTTTGTGTCGGTCTGAGGTGATTTGCGAAAAATCTATAAATGCCACACCAATGAGGGTTACATTTCCCGAATCCTGACAAAAATACCTACGTTTTGATGTATAATTTGTCTACGTAGAGTGAAAATTGAGCGAGTAAGGTCAAGTTGTTCGGCGTTTTGAAATCTTTAAAAAAGCTAGAGTGGGCCACTCTAGCGGTTGGAGAATTCCGTCATTGACTTTCATTGTAAACGATGATTTTGCTGATTTTTGGACATGAGCTTTGAGGAGTAACTGTGAAGAGACGATAAAAGATATCCGCATCCCGTTTTCACTTCTGAGTAGGTCACAGATATATCTACAAACTGTAAGTTAAACGGTGTTCGTAGGTGAAAGCATGACGACACAGTACAGCGTTGAAAATGGTAATTTTGAGGCTTTTTTGAGGCTTACTTTCTACCCGACTCCATTGATTATTATGGGTTTTTTGGGGGGTGGTTTTTCGCTAATTTTGTTGCCATGGTAACTCGAAACCTCAATAAAAGTAGTAGCACACTATTCCCGACCGACCCGCACGTTTTGATAACTATATTTTGGGGGTGCACGCTATGGTTCGGGCCGCATTAATCGTGACGGAAGAATAAAAAAGAATATTAATAAAGAGACGCCTTTAGAGGTGAATAGTAATAGGCCCTGCCCATGCATTTGCATTGGGAGGCAGTGCTGTGCTTCGCACAGCACTGCCTCCTCATTGCACATGCAAGGCAGGCGCCTAATAAAGAGTCCGTTTAGAGGTGAATAGTAATAGGTGCCTCCATGCATTTGCATGGGAGGCAGTGCTGTGCTTCGCACAGCACTGCCTCCTCATTGCAAATGCTATGGCAGGCGCCTAATAAAGAGAGTGGTTTAGAGGTGAATAGTAATAGGTGCCTCCATGCATTTGCATGGGAGGCAGTGCTGTGCTTCGCACAGCACTGCCTCCTCATTGCAAATGCTATGGCAGGCGCCTAATAAAGAGTCCGTTTAGAGGTGAATAGTAATAGGTGCCTCCATGCATTTGCATGGGAGGCAGTGCTGTGCTTCGCACAGCACTGCCTCCTCATTGCAAATGCTATGGCAGGCGCCTAATAAAGAGAGTGGTTTAGAGGTGAATAGTAATAGGTGCCTCCATGCATTTGCATGGGAGGCAGTGCTGTGCTTCGCACAGCACTGCCTCCTCATTGCAAATGCTATGGCAGGCGCCTAATAATAAATAAGCCGTTTAGAGGTGCATAGTAATAGGTGCCTCCATGCATTTGCATTGGAGGCAGTGCTGTGCTTCGCACAGCACTGCCTCCTCATTGCAAATGCTATGGCAGGCGCCTAATAATAATAATAATAATAATAATAATAATAATAATAATAATAATAAATATAATAATAATCTATATTTCTCATTGTAACATACATTGAAGTGAAATTTGTCCTCTACATTTAACGCATCCCTCAGGGAGCAGTGGGCTTCCACTCTGTGATGCCCGGGCAGCATTGTGGGGCTAAGGGTCTTGCTCAGGGACTCAGGGTGGCAGTCTGTGGGATTCAAATCAGGGAACTTTTCCAGGTGCCCTGCTCTAACCACTCCATCACTTCCTAATAGACATATGTAAGTTACCCGTATCAAAGTGCACCAAGATAGATGGAGAAAACGCACAACTGCCCTTCCATACTCGTTGCCGTGCACTGCTTTCTCCTGCACTTTTTCCTCTTTTACAAGCAAGACAAACTGGCTGTTTGGAAATATTTGAAAATCAAAACCTTTCATGGAGTAGTATCTAGAGGACTGCTACTTACCTACTTTGACACCTTCTTCTGACTTTTGACTATTGAGTCGATGGGACAAGTGAATTTCTCCACTGTGAGATCAATAAAGCTTATCTCTCTTATCTCTCTTACTCATCACTCTTATTAAGGTAACGGTGTTTTAAAACAATAGTTGGCAGCCTTCAGAGAGCATGTCCGTTAGGCAGCTTAATGCAAGCTGGCTACCTGAGCAGATAATAGGAAGCTAACCCTAACCCTAACCCTAACCCTAATATCTACAAACTGGAAGTTAAACGGTGTTCGTAGGTGAAAGCATGATGACACAGTACAGCGTTGAAATGGTCATTTGGAG
>NW_023397169.1:0-59118 GCF_011125445.2 Fundulus heteroclitus | reverse complement strand
TGGATAAAGAAAGACAAAAAAACTAATTGAAATTTCCCAAACTTCACCACAATCACATTGGTTTCCTTTTCCTCAACAGCTGAATTTTGAATTTTTTTTTATAAGCACTTTTTGTACCCATGTCTACATGTTTGATCAGTTGGTTTAAAGTTTAATGCAAATATAAGTTTGGCTGCCTTCATTTATTTACATTACTCCCTGCTGTGAGAAGGTGTTGTACAGGGTTAAAACAACAGATCAGTTGTAAAATATCAGTGAAGGCTCATTCACAAGGAACAGTCATGTGTTTGTCTATTTTAAATGTGTTTTGCTGATCCTGATTTGCATACTGGGATGAGGGTGTAGAGCTGAGCTCTGGTGATTGGACTAACTGAGCCACACTGGCTTGAAACTTAGACTTGTGCGTCCATCCAGTCAGTCCAGTTTTAACTGACTGTGCAGCAAGATGGTTCATTGACCTGAAGTGCACTCAAGAAGCCCTGAGAATTTTTGCATTTTTATCAGGTTCAAACGGCTCCTGTTATTATTGTTTTTTTTTTCCATTGACCTTAAAACTGTCTTAAAAACATCTACTGGTCAAAATTAAAGAGGCTCTGATCTCACTTACAGTCCAGAGGCAGTTGTAGTTTTTAATTATAATTAATTCATATTTTTCAGACCTCAACATCACAAATAACTATAATTATACCATGGTCTGGGTGAATACTCGATTCTTATTTGCTGCTGGGTGTTAAAAAGTGTTATAGGACACCTATAAAAGAAGTTCCGGTCAAGTAGCCTGATTGTTCTGAATTATTGCGTTGACACAAAGGTCGAGACAGTTGAAATAATACTTTCTAGGTTCTGTGGCCAGAGCTGGTTACCTTGTCAACATGTCACAACTAGAGACATTAAATAGTTTACTCAGCCGCTTCCTGTGGAAAAACATAGGCTTTTAACTGTGAATAAAAACACCCATCCATTTCCCAAACCTCTTAATCCCTCATGAGGTCACTGGTGCCTATCTCCAGCCGACACTGGGCAAGAGGCGGGGTACACCCTGGACAGGTCGCCAGCCTGTCACAGGGCAACACAGAGACAATCATCCATTCACACACACACCTAAGTGGGAAGCCAATTAACCTAACAGTCATGTTTTTGGACTGTGGGGGGAAGCCAGGGTACCCAGAGAGAACCCACACATGCACAGGGAGAACATGCAAATTCCATGCAGAAAGACCCAGGGTTGGATTTGAACCCAGAACCTTCTTGCTGCAAGGCACCAGCGCTACCCACTGTTCCACTGTGCAGCCCGATAAAACTGTTAGAGTATTAATAATTGGTTTTACATTTCTTTGTGTCATTTATCAGAAATGATTGGCCTTTGCAGAAGCAACCGTTCACGCCCCTGCATTGTCCTTTAATTTCTGATGTGTGCCACAAAACCCTTCTGGATCTACTTATCCTCTCTGTCCTCCACCAAGGGACCATGCATATGCTCCTGTAAATGCGTTTTGAATAATACAGTGAATAAGCACAAAGCCCTCCCTCTCCATGATGACAAAAGTCTGCATGGTCTCACACATGTCCATGTTGACCCTGTCGAAGTATGAGATTCTTGTTGAGGACCAGGGGCCTGTTTCAGTAAGGAGGTTCAACCAACTCTGAGTTAAAACTTGAACTCTGAGTTGACTTAGCCTGAGATGGGAAACTCTGAGTTTTGGGTTTCAGAACAGCTGAAATGAGTTAGTTCAATCAACTCTGAGTTGACTGACTCTGAGTTAAGCGTGTGCACCACAACAATAAAAAGCCATTATCAATAGAGCGCAGATATTACGAGTCACCATGGCAACAGCGTCAGACAAAAAAAGGTGTGCATATTTCTCACCAGCAAAACTGGATGTGCTTATGCAAGCATATGCAGAATTTGAACATGTATTTAAAAAAAAAAAGCAACACGGCTGCAGCGGCGAAGGAGAGAGAGTTAGCTTGGGTGAAAATAGCTGCTCGAGTCAATGCGTAAGTTTACATTTTAATTACTTTTATACAGTGTTGGGTGTAATGAATTAAGTTACTAAGTCATCTAAATACTGTAATTAAATTAAAGACTATAAAACAATAGTGGATTTAATATCAAATTTTAAAAGGTATATTTTTAATTTAACTTTCTTCCTCTAGTTACACACTTTGGTCAATTTAAGATTAATTCATGCAATTGAATATTGTTTATTTGAAAGCATTAGAAGTGCAGTTTCTTGTCTCTCCTTGTATTGTTCAAGTGGTTGAGGTTGATTTGGGATTTAGAAAGTAATTAATAAGTAAGTAAAACAAATTAGTAAGTAGACCAATACTTTCTAGAGACAGTAATTATTAATCTAATTAGACTTGTTGAAGATAAAATTTGTAGACAGTAATTAAGAACTATTTTAGAGTAACTTACCCAACTGTTATAATATCAGAGGTGAAACTGGAAGAACAGTATTTTATTAAACGTAATTTAATTTTCATGGATAGGTGCAATCCTGCAGGCATCAAAAGAACATGGCAGCAGCTAAAAATGAAATATAAAAACTTACTTCAAGCAGGTAAGCCTTGAGCACACCATAGGAGTAGAGTAGCTACCTGGCTTTACAAACATTTGACATATTAAATGACTAAATGGCATTCAGTGTCTAGCAGTGCAGCAGCATTTTTGACATAGGTCTAAATGTTCATTCTCATTTGACTTCTACTCAGCCAACAGACAGAAGGCAGAGGCTCGTAAAACAGGGGGAGGACCTGCACCACCACCCCTGACAAATGCAGAAGAGATGGCCCTGAGCCTAAATGCTGGAAGGCCAATGGCTGAGGGAATTCCTGGAGGGACTTCATCAGAGCCAGTCACTCCAGAAGGTTTAAGTTCCTTCATAACATGTAAGAGGTCTACCTACAGTGTTATTTTTTATATATATAGACTAAATGTGATATTTCCATTTATATTACTTTGGGTTGGGTTTTTTGTTGGTCCCAACAGATTTGGATGGTAATATCTGCCTCTTGGAGCCTCCTGTCCCAACAGTACCCCATACAGTTGTCAGTAGCCTACTCCAAACACCATCAATTATGACAAATCACTGCATGAAAAGTGAGATTTTCGTCCCCGTAAACGACCGCAGATCTCCCTCATTTTCGGGCAGTTGACGACAATTTGCAACCCGCGCTTGTCGCCGTTTGTCAGTGCCACAAATTGTCGGAACCGGACAATGACATATGTGGAGAGCTTTCAGCTGTACTAATGGCCCTAATTAGCATATGATGCAGCGAAACCGCGCGGGCCGGCCAGGCCTGGCCTGAATAACCTTACTCAGTATTGGATGAAACCGCTACTTTCAAACAAGTAAAATCACTTGTGATTGGCAGCAAAACCACACTTGGCCAGGCCAGGCTTGAAATGTTCTCTCTCTCTCTCTCTCTCTCTCTCTCTCTCTCTCTCTCTCTCTCTCTCTCCTCTCTCTCTCTCTCTCTCTCTCTCTCTCTCTCTCTCTCTCTCTCTCTCTCTCTCTCTCTCTCTCTCTCTCTCTCTCTCATAATATATATATATATTATGCTGTATATTCATGTTATCCTATGTAGGCTACTACACTATTATTAGGCTACTATCGAGGACATGAATGAATTTATAGAGGAAATTAACATTTGCCAGGAAGATGTTTATGCAAAGAAAGAGCTTTATTAAAACAAACACAACTATATACAATGCGAGAATCTGCCCACACATGGCAGGGGATTATCCAAAAACTACAACTCCGTGAACTGTCCGTTTGCCTCCTTGGGGTTGTAGGTAACTGGCGGCGTTCTTTCCGAGACAGGTCCGTTGTGCAGATGCCTATGTGCATGGCTCTGTACTTCGGCGTCGCCTCTAACCGGGACTGCAGCTTCACACAGAGTTCAGAGAGATCCAGCCTACGAAATGACGACGGCCGTACAATCCATCCAGAGACCCCGCCAACGACGTCATCTTCTTCGTCAGACATGAGGTCTACGGTGGCAGACTTACAGAGTTCCACCTCGTCATCCGCTAGCACACTCTGTCTCGATTCCAGCAGCTGTAAAAAAACAAATGAATCAGTACTGTGCGATGGGATGCACTCCATATGGACACAACACATCTAACAATGCACCTGAAAAATAGTCACCAAATAAAGTCTTACCTTCTTTCTTCTCGCTCGACTCCGAGCTGAACCGCAGCTTCCGCCCGCAATGAGTTTTCTGGCTGTGTACCGTCTGGAAAACAATTAAATGAGAGTGGTATGAATAAAAATCCAACGCAAGTCACAGTAACACTAAACAAGGAAGGAGAAGCAGTAAAAACAAGTCACTTACACACAATGTCGTCTTTATCAACATTGTGTAAATCTGGACTTGCAGATATTGCTCCGAGCAAATAGGAGGTCACCGTCTTGCTCCAATTCATAGCGCCTGCAATTTGTCTCCGAGTTGTGAAGATTGCAGTACTCCTTCCTGTAACAAAAAATACACTTTAATAAAGCTTGTTCTTTTGCAAGGCTACTAGGCTATTCTTAGCGTTGGTTTTAGGCTAGGCTACTTTTAGCTTAGCTAGCATTCACTGAACATATTCTTACCGCAAGCTTGGGATTGTGCACCCGTCTTCTCTTCTTGGAGTAAGTCTCTCCCGCACAGTTGTTCGACTGCAGAGCCGCCAACTTGTCCTCTATGGACAGCAACCTGGAGTTTACCGAATTCTGCAGTTGAGTGAACCGCTCATTCATATCGGCAGTATGTTGTACAAGACAGTCCACTTCTTCTTTCGGTTTTTATGGCGGTTGGCAACTTACTTTAATGGTGCATTACCGCCACCAACTGGACTGGAGTATGGTACTGGAGTCTAACCTTTCCTAATTGCAAACAAATAAAACAAACAAACAAACAAACAAACATAAGGAAACAAACCAATAAAAACAAAACAAAACAAACAAAAAGATCATACTAAATTCTTTTAATTAGTCCTGTATTCCTCAGGAAGCCAATTACATAGTTTAAACTCATTTCCCCTGTGTTTCTTTGCAGAATTTCTTCTAAGTTTAGCCTCATCTGTTCTCCTTGTAATTGTAAGACTAGTCTTTGTCTTTCTTCCTGATATTTATTACAGTGTACAATAACATGCTCTATAGTCTCTGGACTACCACAGAATTCAGTTGCCATCAGCATGCTTTTTCATTATTAATAAAGGGGCAAAGTCACGTGTCTGACGAGGCAAAGTCAGACACGGGCATTGCGGTGGGCGACCCCGGCGCTGAAGTAGCAAAGTCTGAAGTGGCCAGTGGTGGAAAAGTACCCTAGAAGACAAGCAGCTATCGACTAAGGGTGAAGCAGGGCCACAGGACACAGGTGTTCCTGGACTACAGGCAACGGAGGTCGCAGGACTAGAGGCTACAGGGGTCACAGGACTAGAGGCAACAGAGGTCACAAGACTAGAGGCTACAGAGGTCACAAGACTAGAGACTACAGAGGTCCCAGGACTAGAGACTACAGAGGTCACGGGACTAGAGGCTACTGAGGTCACGGAACTAGAGGCTGCGGAGGCCACGGGGCTACAGGCTACAGAGACCACTGGGCTACAAGCTACAGAGACCACGGGGCTCCAAGCTACTGAGACCACAGGGCTACAAGCTACAGAGACCACAGGGCTACAGGCTTCAGGAGACCCCAGGCTACAGGCTTCAGGAGACCCCGGGCTACAGGCTTCAGGAGGCCCCGGACTACAGGCTTCAGGAAGCCCCGGGCTACAGGCTTCAGGAGGCGCCGGGCTACAGGTTTCAGGAGGCGCCGGGCTACAGGCTACAGGAAACGCTGAGCTACCGGCTACAGGAAACGCCTGGCTACAGGCTACAGGAAACACCTGGCTACAGGTTACAGGAGACGCCTGGCTACAGGTTACAGGAGACGCCTGGCTACAGGTTACAGGAAGCAGTGGATCCCCCAGGGTCCCAGCGTCTCTGATAGGCAGTGGACCCTCCTGGGTCCCCACATCTTTGACAGGTGGTGGACCCACCTGGGTCCCCGCGTCGATGGTGGACGGAGGACCCGCCTGGATCACCCCGTCGGACACCGAAATGGCGTGCTCAGTACCCGTGTCGGACGCCGGGCTGGCGTGCACTGCACCCGCGTCGGACGGCAGACTGGCGTGCTCATCACCCATGTAGGACACTGGACTGGGAACTGGGTCCTTGGCTGTGGGCTGAGCAGGTTCAGAGTCCTTGGCTGTGGTCTGAGCAGGAACGGAGTCTTTTGGCTGTGATTGAGCAGGATCTGGGTTTTTGGCTGCGAGCTGAGCAGGATCTGGGTCTTTGGCTGCGTGCTGAGCAGGATCTGGGTCTTTGGCTGCGTGCTGAGCAGGATCTGGGTCTTTGGCTGCGAGCTGAGCAGGAAACTCCCTATCCCCATAAAAGAAATCCCACAACTGGTTTTCATGGATCCGGGGTGCTCTAGCTGGACTCTCCCGAGTAGCGGCAGCAACTGTATCCAGCTGACTCACCAGGGGAAGAGAGGTGACGAGAGGTGACGAGACGGCTTCTGCTCTGGCTCGCTGGGGCAGCCGCAACGCCGTCGGACTGACTCACCAGGGGCGTGGAGGTGACGTCAGCTCCAGGCAGAGGGATTGCAGCAGTGCTAACCAACTTAGCCTTAGGTTGAGCAGTGGCCGTGTTCCGGCATTGACGAGCCCGCCGTCTGCGTCGAGAGGAGCCGGGCGGTGAGAGAGTGGCTGCAGCTGACGATGAGGAAGTGGGAACAGCATCGGCAGGAGCAGTAGCAGCGGCAGGAGTGAGATGAACTGAGTCTGGATCCGTGGCGGGAGCTGAGGCGGATTTGGCAGCGGCAACGGTGCAAGCAGCAGAAGTGGAGGAGGCAGCAGCGGCGGAGAACGAGGGTCTGGGAGGAGGCGTCCTGCCGAAGAGTTGAGCAATGGCAGCCTTGTTGTTCCACTCGAGCTCCTCCATCAGCCCCGTCTCTTCGAAAAGAGTCTGGGCAATGAGTTGCTCTGCTCCGCTGTTGCCCGAGAGCTGAGCAACATCTCTCTCGCCAGTTCCTGAATGGAGGCTCTGTGTGGGTGTCGGGTTCATGAGGTCGGTTCGTTCTGTCATGTTTAGTTATTGAACCAAAACACAACCACAACAGAGTTAAGTTTTAACAGTTTATTCAAATTTGTGGATAGTGGAGGAAGGAACCAAGAGTCTGTACTGAGCTGAAGCAGTAGGATGGTGAAGGCAGGAACTGGCAAGCAGGTTGGAACCAGAGCATGGAGGCAGCAGAACCAGAAGCACAGCAGAATGGAGACTTGGAACCAGGTTGGACTCACAGCACGACAGAATGAAGACTTGAAACCAGAACTGAGTTTCAAAGAATCTGCTCGGATGTAAGAGCACGGCCGCGATGGTTGATGTTTCTGATGTACGGATGGATGAGATTATGGATGTATCTTATTGACTGTAAAGAAAAACGGTAACGCTCAAATAAAAATGGATAGGGATATGACAAAAAATCCACTCTGGGCCTCAAAATCCTTTCCCGACGTAAATGTAACTCCCTACGAAGTAATACAGCCTCTTCGTCAACAGGATCATCCATAAATGGACATGCCATTTCATTCCCTTTGATTCGCTCTGCGTGACTGAAATGTGCGCAATGAATATGTCCCCAAAGAATCGATGAGGTGTTTAAACACCACTTCCTCTTTAAAAAAGGGGAGGAGACCAAAATAAACTCTGGGTTTTCTGAAGAAAACCTGCTCCCGACCAGGTTAGGTTCACAGAGTAAATTGCCATGGTAACTGACTCTGAGTATAAGTTACCTCTCTTTTAGAAACGGGCTTGACTTACTCTGCTTTCTCAGGTTTAACTTACCTCCCTTTCTGAAACAGAAAACCCAGAGTTTCCCTCATTTCAGGGTTAACATACTCAGAGTTTTCACTTAACCCCCTTTCTGAAACAGGCCCAAGGTGTGCAGTGAAGGTGGCAGAGACATCAGAAGGTAGGTAAGTGATTTTAATTCAATTCAATTTTATTTATATAGCGCCAATTCATGAAACATGTCATCTCAAGGCACTTTACAAAGTCAAAATCAATCATAATATACAGATTGGTCAAAAATGTCCTATATAAGGGAACCAGTTGATTGCTTCAAAGTCCCGACAAGCAGCATTCACTCCTGGAGAAGCGTAAAGCGTGGAGAAGGAACCTTATTTTCCCTTTTAATCCAAAGGGAACATAAGGTAGGTTACAAACTGAGACAGAAAACAAACTAGAGAGACGAACTGACTGAGTATAAACTGACTGGGAACTGAATGGTAATCAACTGACGATCCAGCGAAGACTAAACAGAAACCCAGAACTTAAATACACAGAGGATAATTGAAAACTAAAAACTGGACACAGGTGTGGGATAATCAAGGTAAAAGAACAATGAATGAATGAAAACACAATAAACAGAACAAATGCACGATCCCAAGGATAAAACTCATACATAAATAATCACAAATGCCTAGGGATCGTGACAGACCCTGCAGATTATTTGTTTGGATTCACTGTCCATGGCAGTATGGGTAAACAGAATTCAGAACTGTCCATGCAACTATCTCATTTGAACATAAATAAAAAAGTGTATAAAAAAGTTATAAAAACTTATAACATTGTCCCAAATTGGTGATTTTATGCTGATCAAACTGCATGAAAAAAACACTGTGCAACATGTATGTCCAGCACTTCACATCTTACAAATACAATCCTCAGGTAAAATATTATATACTTTATTCCCACCCGTTTATGTTTATATTCAGCTTTTCTAAGTTTTTAGTTTTTGGTCTTAGTATCAATATCTGCCATGCCAATACTATCTCTTGGGAATAAATACATTTAGGCTACGTTCACACTGCAGGGCAATGCGACCGAAATCAGATTTTTTTCACAACAGTGTGAACGACCTCATTCCGATCTATTCATCCCCCAAAAGCTCCAGTTTTAGTATCAATATGCATCAATGTGTTAGTGTGTTTAATTCATCCAGGGCTGCAACAAACCCTTTTGTCTTGAGCTGGGTGATGACTGTGGCTCACCTGAGTGAAGTTGCCCCCCCCCCCCCCCCACTCTCTTCAAATCAGATGAAATTGGTGTCAAACGTTTGTGCTACGTTTGTGCTGGTTTGTGCAGCAAAAAATTTCGTTTGTACCGCTATCATTTTAAAGATATAAACAAATGTTTTTAGAGGTCATCAAAGGTCAACCAGCCCCCCCACCTTCTTCAAATTAGACGAAATTGATGTCAATCAACTCGACTCCGTTTGTGCTGGTTTGTGAAGCAAAAATTTTCGTTTGTGCTGCTTTCGTTTTGAAGATATTAATAAAAAGGTAAAGGTCAAAAGGTCAACCAGCCCCCCCCCCCCCCCCACCTTCTTCAAATTAGACAAAATTGGTGTCAAATGTTTGTGCTACGTTTGTGCTGGTTTGTACAGCAAAAAATTTTGTTTGTGCCGCTTTCATTTTAAAGGAGAAGTCCGGTCAACAAGGAAAAATCAGGGGATTATTAGCTATACCTAAAATTAAACGTTCGTGGTGATTTAATGAATTTAGGGTTAATCAATAAGAAAATAAAAGCATAAATTGTCGTCTCAATCACTGTATATGGGCAATAATGGCGGAGTGATACGACACACTCTGAAAGGATGCTCACTGTTGTGAAGCCCTCTTATTTTATGTGACTGTGGTCTAATTTTTTTACAGTCGCTTGTAAATTTCATGAGTTGCGGGTTACAGGTTTTTTTGGGCCTGTTTCTGAAAATGAAGTTGCTTGTTTTGGCTCTAAACTAAGTGACGTTGAAATATCCCTCCGCCTCACAACACGCTGCAGCTCATCCTGACAGGAGCAGAGTGAACTCAGAAGGAGCCGATCTGGCTGTATTTTCTGCAGTTTATGGTTGCAATAACTGATAAGAACTGCTGAAAGTAGATTAGGTGGTGCAGATCATCATTTTGAGCAGAGATTGGTTCTAAAGATGAGTTTTTACTCCCTGATAACATTGCAGAACCCAACCCATAAACCGTATTTAATGCTTATTTGTTGTCTTTTTATGTCTCTAAAATGTAAAATTAGTATTCATTTAAATTGAAATGCTTAATATCATGTCTATCTTTGTATAAGGGGTTAAAAAATAGTTTGGCATGAAAATGGATATTTACTTACAAGGGGACAGATAGGGCATTGGGACTTGCTCTACAGCCGATCCCGCGACCTGACGTCACAAACTGGGAGGAGGCAGTACTGTTCTTCACCAAGGTGGCTGCCCCCATAAAAGGACCGTAAAATGAAAATGACTCTTAATTAAAAAGCTTATCATTTATTGAACAGTATGTAATATTCTTATATTTACAGTACTTTCAGCAGTTTAAATTCTGATTTTGACCGGCGGGGAAGAGCAGACTAAGGGGGGTTTAAGTAGAGGTGTTGGCAGGTGTACTGAGTCCTGGATAATTAGAAACGACAGGTGGAACTAACGAGGAGGTGGAGTGTGAGCTGGGCTGCATGAGAGGTGAAAGTTCTAAAAAGTTCATGGGGAGACAGGGAGGTCATAAACTGCCTCATGTCAAGTACTCAGCACTACTATCATTTTAATGATATTAATAGGTTGTAGAGGTCATCAAAGGTCAGTAAACATCTGTTCATGCTGAAAATGTGAATTTCATACAAATTATAAGTTGCTAACCTATGAATAACAATAATTTAATTTTAACCTGGAAAAAAATGATAGCGGCACAAACGAAAATTTTTGCTGCACAAACCAGCACAAACGGAGTCGAGTTGATTGACATCAATTTCGTCTGATTTGAAGAAGGTGGGGGGGCTGGTTGACCTTTGATGACCTCTAAAAACATTTGTTTATATCTTTAAAACGATAGTGGCACAAACGAAAATTTTTGCTGCACAAACCAGCACAAACGTAGCACAAACGTTTGACACCAATTTCGTCAGATTTGAAGAGGGTGGGGGGGCCAACTTCACTCGTGGCTCTCGTTTAATGCAAGAACTCCTTTATAGTGTCGACACAGTAGAAGTCCTGGATTCTGAGAATGTTGACCTCTCTACCATCTCCTTCTTCATAAACCTGAACAGTAGTTAGATCTTAGTGTAGTTGTTGATATGTTGGATATTACTGCAAAGTATGAAGTCTCCAACTAGCATCTCATATTTCAGCATGGGCAGGAAAGCCTACTACCAAACAATGTGATCACGAGGACAAAATCTGAAAAACGTAAGCAGAGAAAGACATCCTAACATGTCTTTAACATCCTCCGCCCTACAGCACTTATGTTTTAAGCTTTTCCATCTGTGTTTGTAAAAGTTAATCAAGAAAATAGAGTTGGTGTTGCAGGGTAAAAAAAAAAAAAACAGCCCCAAAATATGTAATCTTTTATGCTAAATAAAGACTCACCTTTTCAATGTCAGCAGCTGTTCCCCTAGACCTGATACTGATTTACTCTACCTTCCTGTTTGGGTCCTTGGCAGAACACATGCTGATAGGGAGAAGGAGATACTCAGCAAGCTGTTTCAACAAATCTGATTCTTCAGAGCACTGCCTGTCCCGATATAAGTACACAAATCATGATGCTGGTTTGTTTAATTTATAAATCAACTTTTTCACAAAATCAAAATTTTATGAGGCACAGAAAGATTGGTTTTGTAATAAAATACTGGCACACAAATACGAGGCATACAATCTGAGTTGTAACTCTCATTATCATCTGAGTTCACTTCCCTGGTTACATCCTTGTCACGACCCGGCTGATTGGCAGTGACAAAAGCTCACTGAGACATATATTTAAAGAAAAGAATATATATCTATTAAAAAACATATTTGTGTTATTGAGTGTGCTGATGGAACCAGGGATGTAAAGCCTTCATCTGTCTCCAGGCGTAAGAGTCAGCCCCAGTCAGAGTCTTCAGTCAGATTTTAAGAGTCCAAGGGAGACTAGTCAGCTGTTCCCAGTCAGACTGACTGCCACGACTGATCAGGAAACTAGTGCAAACTAGTGATGGCCAAATGTACCTTCATGAAACAATGAAGCCTTCCAGCACAGTGCTTCACCCAAAGCTTCATTAGTCAAAGCTTCATTCAATGCTCTCTAGTGACATCTGCTGTTGCATTTATACTATGACGGCTTAGTCATTTACGTAAAATGAATAAAAAAAAACAATGGAACATAGAAGTACAAGACTGTCACAGAGTTTTTGTCCAACCCATGTTCATTAACTGTACGTCTGTAAAGGTTTATATAACTCTGCCATCTGTTTTCAGTTCCAATAATGATTTGCAGACAAAGTAACCTATTCTTATGTTGGCTCTCATTGGTTGTGTTTTATTTGATGGCATGGACTAAACTGTCAATAAATATATTTGGTGTAATTATGTCTTGGGACTTCATGCTTGTGGAGGCAGACACAGTACTGTTCCTCATAATATTTTTCCAAAGTTAACATTACCTCTGTAATGGTTAAACATAAGTAAGCATAGATAACCACAGCATTTTAGATTATGTTAATTATTTTTTTCTTCTTAGGTTTTAACTTAAAACGTGCCCTTTATGTCTGCTTTGGAGGCTGGATATTTGAGGATTAATACTTGTTGCCTATCTCAAGTGGTCAGTGCGACACACATTTGCCTTTGAAAGATCTTCTTTGCCACCTACATTATGTATAAAGCTGCTGTTGACATTAAAATGAAGAGCAGCATTGAGAATCTGTTCATAACTGAGAGCGTCCCCTTGTACAAGTGCAGCACAGCAGAGTATTGAGATAAATTATTGACTGCGGTGAAAAACAGTAATGCTCAAAAAATGTATCCGGTAATGATTTAATCGTGGTCTGATCAGCACGTCCCGACCAAGATTTCTGCAGAGCATTTATGCTCTGGCATACAGGCTCCTCCAAAAAAAGGACACGTCTTTTCACACACCTCCTTGTAAAGATCTCAGTTAAAAAGTAGGAAAAACACAGTTAGCCAAAACAACCCAGTTCGGTAACAGGGTTATTTCACAGAGTAGTTTGTTGTCAGAATTTGTTTCATTGTAATGCCTTCTGAGATTTCTGAAATGGAAAAGCCAGGGCATGCAGCAGAAATTTACCCCAAAACTTACTCTGGTTATCCACTTACCCTGGCATAATCTTTACCAAATCAAACCACAGTCATTACATTGACCTCAAAATATTGGTGATGCAGGACTCTGTCTGTCTAAGTACTGGCAAAAGAATAAGTAAGGAATTCAAAATGTCTGGATTATCATACATAGACATTCTTTGTTTAATCTAGTATTCTACACCATTAAACCATAAGTCTCTGAGTTGTTTACCATGAATCAGGAACGATTAATCCATCCATCCTTTTTCTATACCCGCTTGTCAGAGCAGGATAAGAGGGGGACTCATTCCTATTTCCAACGGTCAATGGGTGAGAGGCAGGGTACATCCTGGATAGTTTGCCAGTCTATCACAGGGCAACACAGAGACTGACAGGACAAACAAGCAATGATTAATTGAAAGAAATGTCCTTCTCACTTATCTGACAATTTTACATGTCATCAAATAGGGTTGAAGTAACTCAATGGTTCTCAAATACTGGGGTGTTTCCCCTGGGGGTGTGTGAAGGTATGACAGGGTGGGGCAGATTAATCGCCTTTTCTGGGGAGTGCAGTGCAAGTGTTAGAGTTAAAAATGTCCTTAGCAACCTTTTAAATCCTGCAAAATGTGACAATAGCACCTGTAGTCTGCTTGTTGGTCTGTACCTTGTCGAGGTAAAAAGTTGTGCTGAGGGCTTAGTTGGTAAAGATTCTCAGTCATCCGGGTTGTAATCAACCCCCAAAAAAGGTTAAAAAATAAAATAAGTGGACTTCTATTCTGAAGGTGAAGACATTTTGCTTCCCCTCCAGGAAGATTTCTTAATAAAAATGTCTGGAGTAATGTGGAGTTCCAAGCTTTATAGACCTGCTGGCGAGGCCTCCTTAGAGCTTGGATTCACATGTAGATTCACCTGCCAAGTTTCACCATAATTCACACCTCTATGCATGTGACCACAACATTTGTCCTGTGAGCCAGACAAACGATGAGACTAACAACTTTTCATTAAGAAGGGTGATGAGTTCCAGGTGAATCTACTGTTTTATAAAATCTAATATGTTATAAGCAACAATAAAGCTACTTTACAAATTTGCCTCCACAGTTGCAGGACTTATGTGTATCAGTCTGAGCTTCATTGTGTCAATGTGACAATTGGAAAAAGTAACTCTAATTTTTTTTCAATTGTTTTCTGTTGTTCAGATTAAATTTCCCAACTGATTGGGGTTCTCCTGTTCTGCTTTTTTTTTGTTCTTAGAACCAAAAGTGACCTTCGTTAATTTTCTGAACATTAAGATCTCCACTATGCTGACACTGAAGGACAATTGAAAAAAAAAATAATTAAATGCTGGTCCATAACTATGGACATAATGTTTTCAGCCCCCCATTTTTGACCCAAAGATATCTCATCAAAATAATTGCAAAATTTTAGTCCCACTGTCCTGCACCCATCTTAGGCTGCAAACATGTGACCTGTGTCATCCAGTTTCTTCAGCCTATTGGCCCAACATGTGAGTGACCTGAACCTCTTGTCTGAGGAAAGCAAGTTAAATAGTCAATGCTTGGGGTGGAATGTGTCTGCAGCCATTTTCCATGCTTTGTTCAGGCAGCTGGACCTGACGATGTCTTCCAAAGCGGAAGGTGTGTTATTAATAAGTTTTCCTGTAGTCCTTGAAACCCCCTTCAGAGTCCTCCTGTCTGCAGATTTCAAACTTATTCATTGATAAGTACAGTAGTGCAGCAGTTGGGCCATTTATTAATCCTAAGTTAACGGGAACCTGGTAACAATGCATTGCATCATTGGTTAAAACAATCAGTATGAATACACACATAAATGGGTGATTAGGCAAAAATCATTCTTTTTTTTAAAGACCACCTCAACAGTTTGACCTAAATGCAACATGAAGTCTGTGTAGTGAACTGAAGAAAAGAGGGCTACAGACAGGGCCCAGCATTTTCTATGATCTAAAGAGAGTTGAGGGTGTCAGGGTTCTCTGTGTTGTCCTGCTCCAACTCTACTCCTCAGGTGTGCCTAGTTGGTTGAGGAGGCGTGGCCCACACCTGCAGCTCGTTGCAGGCGGCTTCCTCTGGCTTCTTAAGCAGAGCGCTGACAGATGGAAGACGCGTTAGGTCCGCCCAGCTTTATGGTAAGCAGCGCAGCTTCTAGTAGTTCTCCTGGTTCACCTTTCAGAGTCACTTACTCTCCTTCTCTTTGCAGTCTCTCCAGCCGTGATGTTCTGACCCTACCGAGTTGTCCATAGTCCTGTCCGTTATATCTGCCTGTTTCCTAAATAAACATCTTAAAACTGTGCTTTGCTTCCCGATCGTATCTGCATATGGGCTCGTCATCTGAAAACCATGACAGAGGGAAGCTTAAATGTTTCAGGGGAAGGCAAAGTGCTTTCATATCAGCACAAATGTGTTTTACAAGGAATTAAAAGCAGGAGTGATAATAACTGCAAAGATAATTGTTCAACATTGTCAATCAAACATGGCAAATCAATTTCAGAGATGCAAACAAGCCCAAATATTGTAAGTGACATCAAAACATCTTTAAAAACAGTTAAATGTAAGCAAAACAAAGTGAAGAATCCAGGAGTTTTCTTCTTCTCTTTAATGACTCCAGATCATCTACTCTGAAATTTAATCTCATCTGTTAGATCAGAGACAGATAAGATCAAGACACATGAATGAAAATGTTGCCAAGATAGGTGTATAAAGGATAAAATTAGACAGATTAAATGTTAATAAGAACAATAATGGTGCATTTGCCTGTAAGAAAGTAGTGGGAATATCACCTGGTAAACTGCATTCTTTTAACAACAAATTCTGCACACATATAGAATAAAGAAGTGACAACTCCTCTTCAAGTTTAAGAATTTATTAACAGAAACAAACAAATATCCAGGAAACACCGCTATAGAATGCTGTTTAACTTATTTAACACTAATTTTCAATCGCAAAATTCTCTCTACCGAGCTAGTGAAACTTAACTAAACTACTAAGAAAAAATTGAGATAAAAGGACCTGTTTCTGTTGAATTTGCATGTTATCTAAGCCATTACAAGGCCTTTGTTGGCCGTAGTATAAAGCTTGGTCCTCCACATTACTCCAGACTTTTTGAATTGAGAAAGCTTCCTGGATAGGAAGCGAAAAGTATTCAGAAAACAAGTCCAGTTGTTTGTTTTTTACTTTTTTTGGAATTAAGATAAAAGAAGCTAAGGAACTACGTACACACAAAAGAAACAAAAATGATAAAATAAAAATAGTTCTTGCTCAAAGCCCTCTTTTAAAATGAAAGTAAAATTTGTATTTTACCCCTACTGACTCATACTGGGACTGTTTAAGAAGCCAAAAAATATGCTTGTAAAAAAGACCACAAATCATATGATCATGATAAAATAAGGTTATATACACCAAGCCTCCATCTTGATAGTTTTTTGATGGTCCTTTTTGAGCCAAACAATAATTTGCTATTTATATATTGACAAATATATAAATATAATAACAGACGAGGGGACATCTAGCGACAGTATCCAGAACTATCTTAACTGGTTTGTTTAATTTATAAAATCAACTTTTTCACGATATTAAAACTTTTGAGACACAGAATTTTGGTTTTGTAATAAAATTCCTGCATAAAATATTTCAAATTAATCAGATTAACAGTCAACCTATTTGCCAACTTTGTGTGCACAAACCAGAAATTTCACTTTGGTTTGCAGATGCATACATTTAAATGAAACTGATGATTTGGACCAGCTTTAAATTTCTTCTGCATCACCAACTTAAAATATGTAACAAAGATCTTAAGGCAACCTTTGTACCAATGATATTCTGTTGTGGACCCACATGTGATGTGCTGGTTGCAAACCTCTGGTTTATGATTAGGCTACATGAGGACTCATGACACATAACATCTGTAGTTCACCAACATGTTTAGGAAAAAAACAAATTTCACAAGGTACCTGTATTGCATTTTTGGACAGGATTTACCTTTAAGTTTGACAGACATAGTGAAACGTTTCTATACAAGACAAAGGTAATATAAATCAGAGATTATAAAAACAGAAACGTAAAAGAAAAATATAAACATGCCTACAGAGAAAGATAATTAAACAATAAGTTCCTGACTAAAATAACAATAAGAACATTGCACTTCTGAAAGTATTTTATTTTATCAATGGCACACCTTTAAAAAATACACACTACTTAATGACTCATTATTAAAAGTAAAGTTTCATTACTTAAAACAATCATAGTTCATAAAGTTGTAAATAAAAAAAGAGAGAAAAAAAGCTTTTGGCAGTGGTGTTCAAATATTGTGTCACACAGGCCACAATCACCAATTTGAAAACCACCAAAATTAGATGTTTTGATTTGTTTAAAAACATTCATTGTGTTTTTTGCTTTTACCTTAATAACTAAACAGACAATGTTTTAATAAAACAAAGTAGTCACACTAATGTAGGAAAACGATCTGTAAATGGTCGTTCACTCAAAAAAAAAGGAAAAATACAACAAGAATGAGGAATGGGGGTTTAGGGATATCAAATAGAAACTCTCTTCATCTGGTCATGATTGTCTGAATGTAACGTTTGTCTGAATCTATCATGGCACTGGGCTGTTCTAAATGTATCAATTTGATGTCATTTTAGAAAAGCCCCATTAAATGAGTCTGTTACTGAGTAAAATTCACTGAATGGTTGTGTATTACTTACAATGAAAGAAGAATGAAGGTATAAGTAGGTTAATAAAATAATTATATTTTGTACTTAAGAATTTTCTCAGTGAAAATATCACAATAAAGATCAAAACATTTTATTTTTTCTATTCTGCATGTGATGGCAAATTTGTACCATACTTGAATTGGGATCAGGGTCTGCAAAAAATAATTCCAAGAGCAGCAAATGGACCCTGAGACACAATTTGAAAACCAGTGGTTTAAGGGGAGAGAATAAATTAAAGAACTTTTTCATGGTTGAGCCCTGGGGGGCAACTCTTTCTCAGAAGTCATGCTCAGCAGATGTAAAGTTATATCTGGTGGGAACCCTTTTGCAATCAGTTCATCCTTCATCTGTGAAAGAAAACAATGTTTGGATTAGAAACAGTGGTGCCACATAAACATAACTGATCGGTTGACATTCAACTTTGGCAACCATGCTGAATTTTTCTTCAGTGACAATTGATTTCTAGAAATCTATGAGCAGGCGCACAGAAGGTGAAAAATCTGCTACCTCAGGTTTTAATCGTTTTCATTAATTTCAAGGACATTACTGACCGCTTTGAGGATTTTCTCATGATCATCTTTCGGTGACAAAGCAGTCGAGATGTTCAGTTTCACAACAGTAAGGTAAGCTGGAAGCAAAGAGAACAACATGACTGTAGACCAGAATAGTTAATAGCAGCCATTGGGATACAGTACTGCTGCTTTCATGTTTTCATACTTACTTTTTTTAGGGGGAGGGTTTGTGGTGGTCAATGGAACGGTGGTCACAATAGCAGTGGTTGAAGTCACCGGTGGTTCTGTGAATAAAACAGCAGAAACATGATTAACATATACAAAAATGTCATTTAAATTTTATTTTTATTATCTCATGGATTTAATTACACTTACCGTTCCCAATCGTCACAATAACACATCGAAGCTCAGACTGGTACACAGAAGTGGAGTCACTGGAGATAATTGAATGAAATCACCACATTTAAAATACTCATGGGCCACACAATAAAATCTGTTTTTCTAATTAAATAAAAACCACAAACGTTTCTTTTCAAAATGCCAGCTTACGTGGCACACAAGTGACAGATTATGTTTCTGCAATAAAACATATTTAATTTAACACTTTTTATGCATCATTATCAAGTGAGACAAAAACTACACTTCACTGTAGTTATTCATTTAATTTAGTTTATTTCAGGGGGGTTTTCTATTCATCTGGTAAATTTATTTTAATCATAATGACCCAAAACTGACCTTGCTTGGACCACAAAGCAGATGGGGTGGCTCTGTCCATCTTCTCTTGCAGATGGTGTCCAGGTCAGAGAGAAGTTCCCTGATCCAGAAGAGTTTTTGACTGCGTTGTACGGCCCGCTGTACAGGAGCTCAGTGATCCTTCATCAATCAGGAAATATGCATAATTTTTATGTGATTCCAACTTTTTACTATCTATGAACAGATCAGCTGTGTCACTTCCACGTTTCAATGTCTATATTTTGAACAGGACAACCATGACTTTTTATGGTAGTCATTGCTGTTTAAACCCTTTCTCTTGATCACACATACAGTCTCATTCCAGCTTAAGATAAATGTCCACAAAAACAACCACTTTTAACTGTGCTGTCTACCAGCTTCTTTGTTTTCCATATATTTTGCATTTTCTTACACAGATTCAGTTGTGTGTGCTCTGATATTGATCTTAACAGCCTGATTGACTGGACTGTAGAACCGAGCTCCGTGTTCTGGAGTTGGACTCAGAAACTTTGGCAGATAAGCACCTTCTGTACAGGATGGTGCTGCAGGATCCACTGGAACAGATCAGGAAAAAACAACCTCAGCCATCCTGAACTGAAAACACTAAAAAAACGGCAGATCTGTTTGTCTAAAAATCAATATGCATGTCTTTGACACAAATTTAGAAGATTATAGAAGGTTATACATAAACTTTTTGTGATCTATCTTTAGTTCAGTATTTATCTTGTAAAAATTTTTTTTTTTTTGCCTATTTAAACTTTTTTTTTGTGCTTTCAACACCATCCACCAAGAATAAAGGACAAGTTGGAGCGGTCAGGAGTGGACCGCCACCTGTCACACTGGATACTGGACACTAGTGGACCGCAGTATGTGAGGAAAAGTGCCTTTGGCAGGTGGGGTTCTGCAGCATGGAAACACTACAGGGAACTCTGCTGGCAATGTTTCTGTTCACGATCTACACTACAGACCTCTCTATCAGCTCCCCACATTGCCACCTGTACTAGTTCTCTGACTCTGCTGGTCGGTGAATGCAATTGTTTAACAATGATGGTTTTAATTATGAATATGAAAATTCAAATCATGATTGATTATTTTTAACCCCATCTCTCTTTCTCTCTCTCTCTCTAGAGAGAGAGAGATCTATCTATCTATCTATCTATCTATCTATCTATCTATCTACAGATGAAGCTGTCCATTTAGGAAGCAACCCTGATTGACCATTAATGTCACCTGCTGTTGTGCAAACAGCAATAATCGAGACAACCCCCATAAATTAGTGGTTTTGCAGGTGGTGACCACAGACCCCTTCTCAGTTCCTCTGCATTTTTGGTGATGTTTTGGTCACTTTTGAATGCTGGCGGTGCTTTCACTCTAATGGTAACATGACACCGATTCTACATCCCACACGGGTCGCTCAGGTAGTGCAGCTCATCCAGGGCAGCACATCAATGCCAGCTGCGGCAAGAATGTTTGCTGTGTCTGTCAGCGTAGTGTCCAGAGCATGGATGCATTACTAGGAGACAGTACAGTACATCAGGGGACGTGGAGGAGGCCGTAGGAGGGCAACAACCCTGCAGCAGGACTGCTGCCTCCACCTTTGTGCAAGGAGTAAAAGGGGGGAGCACTGCAAGAGCTGTGCAACATGACTTCCAGCAGGCCACAGATATGCATGTGTCTGCTCAAACGATCAGAAATAGATTCCATGAGGGTGGAATGAGGGTCCAACATCCACAGGTGGGGGTTATGCTAACAGCCCAACAACGTGCAGGATGTTTGGCATTTGCCAGAGAACACCAAGATTTGTAAATTTGCCACTGGCATCCTGTGATCTTCACAGATGAAAGCAAGTTCACACTGAGCACGTGACAGACGTGATAGATTCTGAAGACGCCGTAAAGAATGTTCTGCTTCCTGCAAGCCGGAGTACCCAGAGAGAACCCACACATGCACAGAGAACCACAACTTCTGTGGTTGTGGAAGCTAAACTTTGGGCTTCGAAGAACATGGAGAGATACCTTTGATTAACTTTAAACAAGTTCTAGAAAATCATTTGGCAAATCACTGTCTGCAATAGGAGGTAAATCGCTGACCTAGACAGGGGACACTGTCCTGTTGTGGAGGGACACTTCTAGGATCTCCTCAATCTGGTCACCATGTCCTTTGTGAAGGAGGCGGGGCCTAAATGCTCAGAATGATGTGAATCCATTACAGTTGCAGAGGTTGCTGAGATAATAAAAAAGATCCCAGGAGTGGGACACCCAAGGAGGATGATATTTGGCAATATAGTTTTTAATAGTTTTTAATGCAGTGGAAAACCACCTATGTATTCTTGACTGGTTTATTAAGTTCCTGGATTTTGCTTTTCTTAGTGTTTTTTTTCCCAAGATGGTGATGCAGGGACCTGCAGCAGCTGAGGTGCCCAAGATGGACAGCTGTGTAGTTATTTTTACAGAATCCGGGTTAGACGGCAGTGTCCCCAACGAAGGGGTAGGATTGGAGGAGCGCACGTTGTTCAAGGAAGATCGAATGGTGAAAGCAAAGGAGGAGGTCTGGCTGACCCTAACGACTCTCCATTGTAGCGGCGACCAGTTCTAGGTGAATTTGCAGGTGAATCCAAGCTCCAACAAGGCCTCGCCTGCATGTTATAAAGCTTGGAACTCCACACTACTCCAGACATTTTTAATTGAAAAAGCTTCCTGGGTGGGAAGCAAAACGTCTTCAGCTTCAAAATGGAAAGCCAGTTGTTTTATTTTTTACCCTTTTTTTTGGATTTATAATGACCCGGATGACTGAGAATCTTCACCAACATGTTTGGACATCTGACCAAGTTTGCCCTTGGACACCACCCTTTATTCCAGGCGTATCTTACTGGGAGGCCTTTGGATCCTCTGGAACGAGCTGTAGGATGTCGCTGAGGAAAGGCATGTCTGGGTTTCCATACTGTACCTGTTGACTCCTCGACCCAATCTCAGATAAACAGAAGACAATGTATTGATGCACGATTGTGTGCATCGCAGATTGACGACAAGGCTTGGTCTGATTTAATTTGATTGGGCCAACATTTAAGTTATACAATGTATCTGTATTTGTCTTTTGCAATATTAAAATTTTCCAGGAAACGCATATTCGGGTTTTCATTCACTGTGAGACATATTCATTACAAGGATAACAGAACTAGGTACATGACATAAATCACTCTATTGTCAGTCTGTAAACATGATAACCATGTGATCAGTTTGTACCTTGAAAAGCAAACTGGATGGGTATCATGCTGATTCCATGACTTATAGTTTTCACAATTTTTGATCCATCAGTCTGAGTCAGGTTGATTGCCTGTCTGGGAAAGTCCTCCATCACCATCTGGACTGCATACGAGCCTTCATTACTGCTTGGAGTAGCACTAAATGAGAGGGTACAAGTCTGCAACACAAAAAGTAAATCCACAGTCTCAAGATAAGATGAATAATTTGTGCAATAATTTTAGAATGCATTGTGTGTTTTCATAAATCCCATTGTTCTAAACATTAAAGGAGTTTTATCCCAAAAAAAATACTCCATGAACAAAGTAGCTTCCATCAAACTTGTATACACTGCAGATACTGGTGTAGTTGAAGGGATAGTTATTTATTTATTTTTTTAAGAGAGGTTCTGTAACATTAATATCAGCAATGATTCCCTCTGCTGTAGAACACTGTCATATCACTGGGAGCTTGTTAGAAAATTAAGTGTATCCTCGGATTTGGTGGGGTGGTGTAACAAAATGGTTTTGGTTACTGGTTATATTTTACCGTGGTAACCTGTAGAGCACTTTGTGAGCACCTTTGTACTTTACTTAAAAGCATTTTAATTAACATTTTCTTTAGCATTGCTCCTTAAACATAGATTTGCAAATCAGTAACCATTTGCATGCAAGTTGTAGTTATTTATTTTATACTTTGAGTATTTTAATCTTTAGTATCTATACTTTTATTCTAGACCCTGCATAGCTGCTCCCCATTAAGAGATATGGCTAATTGAAGCAAAAAAGAACCTGTTTAAACAGTTTTCTGGTAAAAACTGTTCGTTTGTACTGTACATTTACAGGATAATGTCAAATATACTCTCTGCAAACAGCACAATTTGAAAACATGTTCTAGACCTGCAATAAACAAAAACAAAAGGAACTTTACTCTGTGTCTGGCTGAATATCAGGTTCACCAGCATTACTCATTACATCAAGTGTATTGTACTTGGGACACATCCTGAGTTTCAGGACAGCAGCCTTTAGAGGACTGGAGTACAATATCCTTGTTGTTGACAGTTAATCTCAGTAAACACAGCGCTGCATGCCCTTCATATGAAAGTTTTTACTTTAAGTTTCCAATTACTTAAGTCAGCTAAAACAAACTGTGTATCTCTGATTTGCTATTAGCTTCTTGGGTTCAAAGGATTACATTAATTTAAAATGTATTAATTTATTCCCCAAACTTCAGTTCCAAAAAATCCCAATCAACCATTTAAAGATAATCTATAATAATAACTTTAATATATTTCTTGACTTGAGGTGTGACACTTGAGAAGAGTCCATGTTTTACCTAACCAGGAAACATTTATGGCAAAAAACATAAATAAGAAAATGAATAATTGCTCAGTTATTTTAATTGTCCATTCAAACAGTCAACAGGCTTAACTCAGAGGCAATGGGATTTTTGCTCAGTTCAGTCTGAAAACGTTTCCACACCTTTCCAGGAGTCTGTGTCAATCATGTCAGTTCTGGTGGCTCGCACTTGAGCAACCTGCAGATGTAAATCAATGAGCCATCCACCGCTGTCCTGGGTCGTTAGAAGCTATTGCTTGGTGTGAGTGGAGTACTTGGTCAACTGAATCATGATGAGACTGCGAAGACTGAGCTGTAAACACTGAGGAGTTGGAAACACAATCCTCCTCCCAACGCTTACCACATCTCAAGACTGAACTAAAAGTGGTTCCTAAAATCGCCAAGCTTTCTGGAAATACCCTCATACTCTCACACCAACATGTGGGTATCTTTCCCAAATTGTAACGCAACAAGTCTGTCATTTCAAATAAAACCAACACTAAACAATATATTTCTTAAGGATATTTTCTTATATATTTAAAAGTTGTATATTACAATCCAATCCAAATAGACAAATAATGCAGCTTATTTGATTGTGCCTCTACAACGCCACTGTATGTAGTTTTTAACTATTGTTGTGCCAGTTCAGACGTGACAGAAAACGGCATCAATTCGGGACGTAACGGACTGCGTTACCCATGATGCAATGTGGTCAAAATGGCCACCAACTCATGTGGTCAAAATGGCCACCAACTCCCATCACGCAACACGGCAAAATGGCCGCCGATCAAGATAAGGTTGCTATGGTGATGGCTATAAAAGCCGATCACACACGACAATCTTCCTTCTTCCCTGGCTTTTAGCCAACCCGAGAAGACACACACACAGCTGTTTCCGTTGGGTTAATCCCACGCCACGTGTTCGAGTTCCTCGCTGGACCGAGAGTTTTCGACGCAACGGTTATTCCCTGCTTTACATAACAGGAGGTCGACTAAAATAAGTACTTTTAAATTCCCTCTGATCAAAAGACTGAGAGACGCCGTATCTCCCAGTGATCGAAGAGGACCCCGCTTTGTCTGGCCAACAAAGCGACTGTGGACCCGGAGGAAGAAACGAAGGAGCTTCTTCCCCGTCCCGCTGCAGCCTGCGGTCAACTGCGCTCGTCAAGACGCGTCCAGAAAGCCACCTTACTCGGAGCGCTCCGGACCAGCCCCAAGGCACCTCAAAGTAACGGGGTCTCCCCTTTTATTTCTGTCTCACCAACAGGGTGTTTAGAAGTGCCTGGGCAGGCGTTAGAACTTTGTAGGTGTTGGTTAATGCTTTTATTCCACGACGAAGTTGGAATTATTTTGCTGAACATTTTCTTTGTATGTGCATGCATTTTACAATTGATTTTGCTGTGTTGATTTGTGATCTATCAAGAACCCCGCCGTGGGTTACTGCTTCATTTCTTTCCATCTTCTTCCCTGCTTTCCCCCCCCTCTCTCTCTCTCTCTTTTCGCTTCTTCTTATCAGTTTAATCTCTTTGTCCGAGCTCAAGTCGCGGGCTTTGCTTTAAACTCCCTGTTAGCTGCGCCCTCTCGAAGCGAGGCATTATCCCATCAGCGTAAGCGTGGTTACGTCATTAGGACCTCCCCTCATACGTCATCGTAGCAGCCATCTTGGGAGGGTGACGTGTATCTTAACTGTAGGGAGCTTAGCTGAACTAGCTTTTGGTAAGACATCAAAGCGTCCAGTGAGATTCCCGAAGCTGTTCTGTCTGTCAATGCTGATACGTCAAATGCTGATGTTTCGAGGGCGGTGTTAAACAACTGCGAGTTAAGTTAAGATCTGCTAACCGCTCATTTTAATCTATTGTTTATTTTTGTTTTGTTCTTTATTTCCACATATATATTTTGCATGTTTTAGTTTAGTAATGAGTAAGAATTCCAAAGTTGTTTGAATCAGAGAATTACTGTAACAGGGAATTGCTTTTGGTTCAATAAAACCAACGACTGCGGAATAGACATCGTTTTGTGTTCAGTCCAATTCACAGTTGCCTGGGTATTCAGAATTCAGAGCTAACCTCCTTTGGAGTTAACATCTGATATTAATACAGAGACAATATCATTGGATGGTGATAAGGAATAAGGATTTAAACTCTAATTGCAGTTACATTGGGGTTCTCACAGCCTGCTGGATAAACCTCGTCGGTTAACAGTCCGACTTGATCATTTATTCCAGCATAAATGAGTTCATAACAGCACATTAACTAATGCATTAGTGGTATAAATACTTACAAGCTTATAGCTAACATCACCACCATTTGAACTATATTTGTTATAGCGGAATTTTGAGTTGAATGATTTATTATTTAAATTATAATACCAAATTATAATTAATAATAATAATAATAAGCATATTCAACCAGCTTATGGCATAACATAAATTGGCTTTTCCCTGGGTGGGCATGAGTCTACTTATTGGCGTTCCTTTAGACTAAATCGAATAACCAGCAACTTATGAATTTAATGAACACAATCCATATTCCAGCATTTTGACTGCTCACCTTGCCAAAAGGGCTATTCAGTCATAATTGATTAAGGAGGTATCATTACTAAATATATACGTGTTTGTGGTGGTTTGAGGTTGTTAACCTGAGGTTTGAATATTGATTTCTGGACTGGAAGTCAGCTAGATTGAAATAGACAGCAGCCAGCGTCTGCTACTTGTCAATCAGAGTCTGTGTCGTGTTCTGCTTTGAAAAGAGAGACCTTGCCTCCATCTGGTGGACGTTGTTTGTAATTGCAGCATAATTGTTTGAAAGAGGGACACGATTCCCCATCTGCTGGACATTGTGTGTAATTACGGCTCAGTCTTCCCAAAGTGAAGGGCACCCTGCCTCCATCTGATGGCCAGGATAGGTAGTTGCAGTCACGGTTTTAAAGACAGCTTAGATCGCTCAGTGTCCCGGAGGGACCGTTTTGAAAGTCAGTTTCTTTAAACTTGCCTTATGGTTACGCCCTTTTGACACTTTAATTTTATTTTATTAATTTTTCCCCAACTTATTATCATATCTTAAATTTTTTTTGTTTTCTACTTTTATTATTTTATTTTGAAATTTTTTTCTTTCCTCCCTTATCCCCTTCTGCTCATCATAAGTGGTCAAAATTGAGCTGTGATTTTGAAACTAAGGTTGCAATTTAGCGGTTTTTAACTGTCATTCTTTGCCACCTCTGAAGCTCCAAAACACTTTGCTATTTTCCACACATGTGTAGAGCACCTGTTCTTAAATAACTTACATCACAAACAAAGCCACAGCTTTATCACTTAATTACTGGCCGAAAGGTTAGTGGTCCATGTCACTCAAAGTTAATATTCTCAAAGTTAAACAAGCATATTAACCGTTCCTAAAACATAGTTGTAAGTCGCAGGGTTGATTTTCCCTTGCGCAGCCTAATTAAACGCACGTATTTTAATCCACTTCCTGCGGTAAAGTGAGTCATAGTGCGTGTTTGCTGTTAACAGTTAAAGTGAAGCCACTTAACAGTTGTTGTTAGCAGTTGTTGTTTAGCGCTGAGCTAAATTAAAGTGTATGCGTTGTTGCTTAGTGCTAAGCTAAAATACAGCGTTGTTATTTGTTGTCTGTCGTTTAGCGCTGAGCTAAACTACAGTGTTGTTACTTGTTGTGTTGTTATCCATAGCTGACACAGAATGGATAGTGAAGATTCCTCAGTGTTTAGGTCTGAAGGAGCTGAAGGTCCAAACCATTCCATTGGAATGGAGGCCCAGGATGTCATTGGCTCACTGCTTAAAATGACACCGGACGAACAAACCCGTCTGAATCAGTTTAACATAGAAGATTGTGAGAGGAGAATTCAGGAATTGGTGGAGGAGGTCCAGAGCAAACCTAAACATAGATTGGTAGCAGATGTTTTGGGTGAATGCGGTACCGCGCGTGACCTCACCGTCTCAAGAGCAACGCCCCTTTTGCCGCTTAGGTAGGGCATACAGGAGAGAAAGCACGGATAACCCAGCTATTACAAGCGCAACAGAAACAGCGATATGACCGACTTTACAGCCGTTAAACTTTCCCAAGACGATGTCCCAGGCACACGGATTACTGGTCGCACTGTCGAAGAACACACCAACCTTCAGCTCAAACGATGGCTTGAGGTTCGAGGGCTTAAAAAGACTGGAAAACTGGCCGAGTTGATGAACGGTAAGCTTTTTTTTTTTTTCCTGCGCGGCGATCATGGCAGCGTCGGCCGTTTTTTTTTTTTTGTTGTTGTTTGCAATCACCGTCCAGGAATGGGTATATGTTTAATGTTTGTCTCATTTGAAATGTTTTTGAGTAAGCCTGGTAGCAGGCTATCATGTTAGCGCCTGCTACCATGATAGCCTATATGCTGTCATGGTAGCAGGCGCTACTTTATTAACATGTCGGCCACCAAAATACTCTTACCTTGACTTGATGTCGCTGGAATTGGGTCAGGATGTTCTTCGGTTGTGCCCTTTCCTCCGACAAAATGCTTGCTACATATGTACTTGAATTTGGTAACTTTTTCCGGGTTGAACTGTTGTGTAGGCCGACCGCCCCGGTGTACCCAGCGCACATTTCTCCTTGGCAGTCTTGAAGAAAACATCCTTCATATGCGGCCGATCAGCGTACCTCGAGTCGCTGTTGCACGTTCCATAGCAACAATGTTTAAAAACCACGGTCTTAGATTTGGAAAAAGCAGTCGTTTACCGAGTAAAACCTAGGCTAACGCACGTCTCTTTTACAGCAAAACAACGGCGGCTTTCCGGAGTTTGCCCCACTGCGTACCACGTGATGTGACGTCATCGTGACGTTGTGTTTCTAAAAATAGCTCGCGCGCGGTACCCCATTAACTGCGTTATACCACCGAAGGTTAACGCTAGAGACCAATCTGCGTAACAGAGAGGTTGAGATGCGGATCGCAGCTGAGGAAAGAGTTAGGGAGCTAGAACAGAGAAGTGTTCAGGGCAGCTGTCATCTCACAGAGGAGCGAGAGGAGGATCGCATTAGCTTGCAGACAGAAGGATCTGAGTGTGAGAACTCCAAAGGAAAACATGGAGATCACACCTGGAGGACATTGGATGAACTGGGCCCTCAGACACCTTCTGAGCGAAGGCTAACCGAAGGTCAGGACAGACATAGCAGTGTGATACGGAAAGAAATGCCTAAACAACTTACGGTGGCAATCAGGACAGATCCACATGATGTAAATCATGGGAAAACACCTGCTTCCCACCTGACCCCTGACACGGTCCGCTATGATCTTTTTCCCCCACCAGGGCGACGGGAGAACCGTTCCTGGGACACAGGTGAACCCCACTCCTCTGAACTGCGTCCACAGACAAGAGTTCATGACAGGGAAGGTCCCCCTGCGTCCCACGAACGGCCGTCGATGCCAGATCGGTGGTCAGAACTGGAGCCTCCCTCCTATCGTGGTTACCGCAGGCAGGAGTCGTCAGGAGAGGACTCAGATGGACCAGCTCCGATCCCTGAACAGGGACTGCGGATGCGTCAACTTGAGTCCCTGGCCCGAGACATAGAGCGTTTTGATCCTAGCAATACAGAATCCACCATTGATGACTATCTCAGAGAGGTAGGGCGCTGTCTGCTAGACTTATATTGCCCCTCAGCTCGAGAAAAGTTGAAGCTTATCTGGAAAACCACGTCCAGAAGTGTCCATGTTTTCATAGAAAGCCTCCCTCCAGCTACACGTGACCGTTATTCAGCTCTTTGTCAGGCTTTAAGAGAAGAATATTCTGTGTTTACAGACCCAGCTTCTGCAACTCTTGGAGCTTTTGCAATTCAGCAAAAGAGAACTGAAGCACCAAAAGAGTACTACCGTCGCTTGCGGGCTGCTTACTTTCAGGGATGAAATGCTCCCGGCTTGGAGGAAGACCACACTTTCAAATCTTTGTTCCTCCATAATCTTCATGAATGCGTGCGTTATGAGGTTACCATGCATTGTAGAACCAAGAAACTTACCATGCAGGAAATCAGGAAATACGCGCAGGTGGCATGGGAAACACGTGTCCGGCCCAACAAAGGAGCCGATAGTGATAAAAAGGTTCTGCAGATTCAAGCCGAACCAGAAAAGAGTTTAGGTCTGGAGGGACATGAGATGCCTCCCTTCAAACCTAAAACTAGATTTGGTCCTAAGAAGCAACATGGTTTTGAGCCGCAGCAGAAGAAAGCTTCCCAGGATAGGAGAGGTCAGCATGGCAGCATGGAAGGTGAGAGGTTTCAAAAATGGCACAGGCCGGATCCAGCTCGATACGGTAAGCAAACTGACAGGCCAGGAAAGCCGAAAAGCACACATGACAACAAAGGCTGGAACCTGCGCATGGAGGAGTCAATGAGAAAGGAGATGGAGGAGACTTTTCGCAGGTTGCTAGCCGAAACAGTGCATCAGATCGCGCCGCAGCCGTCCCAGCCATCATCCAATCCTGCCGACCCTCCAGGTAAGCCAGGCCCAAAACCCCCGCCAGCATGACTAGGCGTGGACCAGGCTCCCCCTTCTAACAGAGTGTATCTGATTAAGTGGGGGAACCAACCGAAAAATCATCAACAACCTTCTAAGATCCCATCAACAGGTGATCAGAAAGCCACTTTTCTAAGGTTTTTAGGTGAGCTAAACCATCATGAAAATGCACACCGCTTATACTGTTCGACAGTTATCGGAGGATGTGTAACTGCAAATGCTCTTTTAGACACGGGTTCCGAGATCAGTCTAATGCGCTCAGATTTGTTTGATGAGGTGACCAGAGCTATGGTGTCTCTTGGGAAACCGTTCCAGGTGGAGACCTGCAACGTGGGCATCACCAGCTACACTCAGGATCAGTCATGCATCACCAAACGGGCGTGGTTAGACATCACTTTCCATGACATGACCCTGGTGCACCCCATCTACATATGTACTTTGGACACAGAACCTTTTCTTGTGGGTCAGGACCTGTTGAACAGGTTAGCCCCATTCATTGACTGCTATCATGGTCATCTTTGGGCCCAAGTGGGGACTCCCAAGCCCCTCACTTCTGGAAGTGGACTGTCCGTCCCTATCAATCAGGTGACATGCTCCGAGGAGCCCAAAGAACTTTTAGCACCATTTCTGCCGTCAACAGAGCCGATTTCCAAATCCTCTGACACACCACCGCTTCTCAGCGATCAGAGAACTTCTCTCAGCAGCCACACATCTTTCCTCTGCTCACTTAAACACTCTGGAGTTGAACCCTATAACCCCAGAGTGGCCGAAGGTGTGCACCTGGAAAGCACATTCATGCCAGACGTGTTGCTGGCCCTTTGGTCAGAGAAGTCTGCGATCAGCAGAGATCTGTACAACTCTCTGTGCCGTGAAAAGCCCCATCTGGCTGAAACAAAACACAGCCACTACTTGCTCTCAGCAGACTGGCCTCGCCGGCTTCTGAAAGCAACGGGGGTGTGCATACTTTATGCACAGATTGGCACAAGACAGCTCTCTCATCCTTTCAGCATTGTGGAGAATTTACATCCTCCAGTATTTGTTGGTGCTGATCTTCTGGTACGGCTGGGTGCACAGCTGGACACTTGTAACCAGGTCCTGTGGGCCCAAGCTCACGTGACCCCAAGTTCCTTCCTGGGCACCCCTGAAGCCATGCGATCAGGGCAGACCATCCCACAGGCTTGCCAGGTGGCTAGCGAGACAAACATGCTAATACCACCACAGACTGCAGGTGTACCTATCAGATTAGCCATCCTGAAAGGACAACAAATACAGAGCACACAGGTTTTCTTTCAACCCCTTTGCTATTTCCAGGAATCCAACCTGGTCATCCGGGGCACACTCCTGCTTGAGCTGAACAATCGCTCAGCTTACCTGTTAGTGGAGAATCCAACCCACATGCCGATCCAAGTGGTGGCGAAGAAACCTCTTGGGGTGCTCATCGAAAGCTCTTTCCACGACTTTGAGCTGAGCATTCCCGTCATCGGAGACCTGCCCTTATCCTTGACCGGCAGACAGGACTCTCCAGACACCGTGTTTACTTTTCCTTCCAACATGATCCAAATCAGGCGACATGAAGCTCTGCCTGCTGGATCCATTTGTGGTGCAACGCTTGAAGCTGAAGGAAATCTGTTGGTGTATGCGATAGCAACCAACCCAACAGAACCAGCACCAAATCAACCAGGGGACCGGGACTCACCCACTGAGCCCTACCCTGGCTTTGAAGCAGAAATCATGCAACAGCTGGAAAAAGCTGATGCGCTGACCACTGAAACTGAGAGGACAGCACTTAAGGAGCTGTTTTATGAGTTTCAGTCGATTCTATCCAAGGATTCTAATGATTGTCGGGTCACAGATTTGCACACGGTTCGGATCCCAACGAATCCAAACTCACCCCCTACTTTCGTGCGTCAGTACAAAATTCCCCTGGCAGCTTATGAGTCGATACAGGAAATCCTCGATAAACTGCTGGAAAAACAGATAATCCGGGAATGTAACTCAACTTACAACTCCCCCCATCTGGCCGGTGTTAAAACCAACTGGGAAATGGCGTCTGACAATCGACTATCGCGCTCTTAACAAACAAGTACCTCTTTCGCGTTGGCCTATGATCCATTTAGACCAAGAACTAGCGAAGGTTAAAGACGCGCGTTTCTTTTCCACTGTGGACGTGGCTAATGGCTTTTGGACAATGAAGGTGGATCAGGCTGACCAGTACAAACTAGCATTCTCTTTCGGGAGCCGCCAGTACACTTGGAACAGATGCCCGTTTGGGTACTCTAACTCCCCAGCCGAGTTCAACATCTTTCTCCTTAAAGCCATGTCAGATGCTGCATCACGCGGGAACCTCATTTATGTCGACGACATCCTTATGAGAAGCCGAACGTTTGAAGAACATTTGGCAGAACTCAGACACGTCCTAAGACAACTGACCGCTGCAGGAGCTAAGCTAGCTCTGACCAAAGGCCAGTGGTGCAGGACGAAAGTCGACTATGTGGGTCTAACAGTAGGCCCAAATGGCATTGAACCCCAAGCTAATAGGATCCGAGCCATCCAAGACATTACCGCTCCAGGAAATGTCTCCGAGCTCCGAAGCTTCTTAGGGGTCTGTAACTACTCGCGTCAGTTCATTGAGGATTATGCCGACATGGCCAGGCCACTCACTGAACTGCTACGTAAAGACGTGCCGTTCAACTGGGGGGAGCCTCAAGAACTGGCATTCCAGCTTTTAAAGCAGAAACTCGTTTCTGCCCCCTGCCGGGCATACCCAGACAAAGACAAAGAGTTTTATCTGGAAGCCGGTTTCTCTTCACAGTGCCTGAGCGCCGCGCTAAAACAGAAATACGACCAAGACACGCGAGTAGTGGCATACGCGAGTAGACCACTGAGCAATGTAGAGGTCAAATTCTCAGACTGTGAGAAAGCACTTCTATCAACAGTTTGGGCAGTGGAACATTTCCGCAGCTACATCGGAGGTCAGAAAGTGATCATCGAGACATGTCATCAGCCAATTACCTTCCTGAACAGCGAACGCTTAAGAGAAGGCAGGGTGTCCAACAGTCGCATTGCAACATGGATGATGGCACTCCAAGGCTACAACGTTGAGGTAAAGTACAGCCAGAACAACAGAATGGTGCTGGGGCAGGGGTTAGCAGAGTGCAAACACTGCGAGTGCGACACAGAAGCTATGACCCTCAACGTCCCAGCCACCTTTGGGAGCCCCCCATCGACCCACCGTTACTTTGACGAAAACGTGTGTCATGGACTCCCAAAAGTCTACACAGATGGCTGTGCTTACATGCATGAACACCAACTCCGAGCCGGAGTAGGGATTGTCTGGGTGGGACGCGACTCCACCGAACCTAACCACTACCGGTTGGGACCCAAAACCAGCCAGTATGCTGAAGTCGCAGCAGTGCTCATCACCATCCAGCAGGCAGCAGCCATGGATGTGAAACAATTGGTGATCTGCTCCGACTCCAACTATGCTCGGCTCAGTTTTGTCTCCCACCTCCCATTGTGGAAAGGAAACGGGATGAAAAACGCCAGAAACAAGGAGGTGAGACACTCCAAGCTATTCCTGGCGTGTGACCGTCTAACCACCAACAACGACATGATCGTCTACTGGAAAAAGGTAAAGGGACACTCCCGCACTCTGGGACCAGACAAAGACGGAAACGACGAAGCAGACCGTTTGGCCAGACTGGGAGCCGAAAGCGGAACCCCATGGGAATTCCGAGACGACGTCAGCTCCCCTCCAGATCCACAGACCGTCTGCGCCATCACCAGGCGACAGACCAGGGAAAGGCAGGAGAACCCCCAAAACTCTGGGGAGATCCTCTGCCTGGGACGCAAACCAGACGACAAGGACCTGTGTACGATGCAGGACCATGACCCGACCCTTCACGTCCTCCGAGGTCTGGTGGCTAACGGCCCACCAACGGGAATAACTCCGATACCAAACGGAGGAACTAAAGAACTGAGGGCGTTCCGCCGCAGCTTACCTCACCTGAAGCTGGAGAAAAACCTATTGGTTTACTCCCAAAACGGAAATGGCCCACCCCGATGGGTCGTTCCGGTGAACCATCGCGGGATCATATTGGCACACGCCCATGACTCACCGGTAGGAGGACACAGAGGCTACAAAGCTACTCTAAAAACCCTCCAACAGGTGGCGTACTGGCCTTCAATGGCGCAAGATACCCGGGAGTATGTACAGGGCTGTTTGACCTGCTGCCAATTTCAACCTACACGACCGCTCAACCGAGCTCCGCTTCAGCGAAGGGGGGTTACATTTCCGTGGTCACATTTGCAGATTGACTGGATCGGCCCATTTCCCAAATCGTCAAGGGGTAACAAATACCTCTTGACAATAACGTGTGGCTTCACAAAATGGGTAGAATGTTTGCCGGCACCAAATGACACCGCTGTCACCACTGCAGTCCTGCTGCTAAATCACGTTTTCAGCCGGTGGGGCCTTCCCCTGTCCATCGACTCGGACAGAGGAACGCACTTCACATCAAACGTTATGACCGTGCTTCTCGATATGTTGGGCGTGGAAGTTAAATTCCACATTCCCTACCACCCACAGTCATCCGGACAGGTAGAACGGATGAACCGCACCGTGGTCGGCATGTTAAAGAAATATGTCAACAGCCACGGCAGGGACTGGGACATAAAGCTTCCCCTGGTCCTAATGGCCATCCGCTCGACCCCACAATGCTCCACAGGGGTGACACCATTCGAGATGATGACAGGGAGAGAAATGACCCTTCCCTTACAAGGTCGGCTTTTTATCACCTGAGGAACATTTCTAGGGTTAAAGGACTGATGTCTCAGCAGGATCTGGAAAAACTAATCCATGCGTTTATATTTAGTAGAATTGATTACTGCAACGGTGTTTTCACAGGACTTCCTAAAAAGTGGGTCAGACAGCTGCAGCTGATCCAGAACGCGACTGCCCGCGTCCTCACCAAGACTAAGAAAGTAGAGCACATAACCCCAGTTCTAAAGTCCTTACACTGGCTCCCTGTATCTCAGAGAATAGACTTTAAAATACTTCTGTTAGTCTATAAATCCTTAAATGGCTTAGCACCTAAATACATCACAGACTTGTTATCAGTGTATCAACCCTCCAGACCACTAAGGTCTTCTGGCTCCAGCCTACTCTGCATACCTAGAACCAGAACTAAACAAGGAGAAGCAGCATTTAGTTCCTATGCTCCGCTTATCTGGAACAAACTTCCAGAAAACTGTAAAAGTGCGGAAAGCCTGAGTTCTTTTAAATCAAGATTAAAAACACATCTGTTTAAAATTGCCTTTGACTGTTCTAGTTAAACAGTTTTACTGTTTTTAATGTTCTTTTTTGTTACTATATTCTATCCCTACTTGCATTTATTCAATTTTCTATCTACATTTTATTATTTTGGTATATCTTAATCATGTAAAGCACTTTGTATTGTCTTGTACTGAATTGTGCTATATAAATAAATTTGCCTTGCCTTGCCTTCCCCTGCATCTCATCTACCAGCCCGAAGACGTCAGTGTGACAACCGCCTACACGGCACACCAGTACGTGACCGATTTAAAAGACCATCTCCGAACGACTTTTGCGTGGGCTCAACAGAACCTAGAAGCCAGCGTGCAAGGTGCCAAAGCCTACTACGATCGAAAAACATCCCATAGGGAATATGAAATAGGGGACAAGGTTTTCTATTTCCGTTTTACCCAGCCGTCCGGTCGGTCTAGGAAGTTTCTTCCGAGCTGGGCTGGCCCTTTCGAAATTGTCGGAAAACTCTCACCGGTAGCTTACCGGATAAGAATCCCGAAGCCCCGGCAAAGTCCAGAGTACAAATGGGTTCATGCGAACCAAATTAAACCGTCCACCAAACTCTCCTCACAGGGAACGGAGCCTAACTCCGCCCCCGCCGAAGAGAACAATGCATAGCATTAAATAGGACAAGTGCATGTTCAATCAGGACACTTTAAACATGCATTAATAAAGCAAGTGTCCATGCATAACTTCACGCCTATGATTTCACACTCAGCCATAACACCATGCATTGCTTTGGAAACGCTCACAGAAGTGGTAAAGAATGACATGATGTATACTCAGGTTGTTAGAGATTTAATGCAGGACCTTACTCGAGAGGTTAGCTCATCCATAAATAGCCTTGCTGAAGGACGGATTCCTCTGTACCTGGTACCAGTAGATTTGGTCGAAAAGGTTCTCAAATCTGCCTCTAGTGAAACACTGCAACCACCACAAACACACCTGGCATACAGCCTAGGTAGTGCAATTCCGATATTTCTAAATCCTGACAACTTGGAGATAGGATTTATGCTAAACCTTCCCATCATTGAAAGAGCTAATGTGTATAGGCTTAAATCAGTATTGAATGTCGGTTTTTGGCAAGGTGAGACCCACGTACACCTACAAACTCCCTCAATATTGGCCTATCATGATGCTGACCCCAAACTTTATTTAGTCCCTAATTTGGATTTGTGTACCAAAACCAAAGACATCCACTGGGTATGCCCAAGCAACCCATTTATCAGAGACGTTACCCATTACCTGTGTGGTCTAAGGAATGAATCTCCTGAACAAAACTGTCAGGCTAGGATGACCCTTAAAGATGCAGGTGTGGAAACCAAAATTCAGCGGGCAGGTAACCGCTGGCTCGTTAGCACCCCAGAGGCAGAAGCCCTGTTATCCTACGAGCAGCATGACACAGTTACTAGACTAAAACTGCCCAACCAAACCATTTTCTGTTCCCCACCTCAAGGCGCTGTAGTCCACATTGGAAACATGGTTCTGCATCACCTTGACGTTGACAAATATGACTCAGAGATTGAAATAATAGATGTCTTTAAGGGATACAATTTCAGCATTGATGTCGGCATTGAAAGACAGCTTTTACTTGCAGGCACCCAGCTGATTAAATTCAGTCTCACTTCATCAGAGTTGAGCTCGGTCCCTCTGCTTCGCTTCCCCAGAGCTACAGAGTCGACCGACACTCACATTATGACCATTATTGTGGTTCTCCTTGTATTTGGATGGGCCATCACTACTGCGATGGTGTATGCAGCATACAAGCAGATCAAACAGTTGCAAACCAGGATTGACGCCCTCACCTTTGTCGCTCCCAGGTTCGTAACATCAGCTCCTCAAAGGCCACAAGCTGATTAGACTACGAACCGCTGTCTCTTTCCTTTCCCTTTTTCCCTCTCTCCTTTCTTTGGTTCAAAGTTCAAACCTGATGACCAATGAATGTATTGACAATGGTGATTGTGAAGTTTGCATTTCTTTTTTTTATTATTACTTTATTGTTGCCTTATTAGCCAATAGAAATTACTAGCTATAGCTTAGTCCTGCCCAGGCTAGGTCACTGACCCAGGCACAATGAATGCTTTGTTTTTCCTCCTCTTGGATGATGAACTGAACTGCATGAATCCCAATGGACTACTAGAAAGACTATTAGGTTGTTCCACTCATGCACAACAGATTTTCGTCACGCCAGAATGGACTTGGTTGTAGCTTTAAAGACTGTGACCAGCATCCCACTCTTCAAAGCTAAAGAGGGGTATGTTGTGCCAGTTCAGACGTGACAGAAAACGGCATCAATTCGGGACGTAACGGACTGCGTTACCCATGATGCAATGTGGTCAAAATGGCCACCAACTCCCATCACGCAACACGGCAAAATGGCCGCCGATCAAGATAAGGTTGCTATGGTGATGGCTATAAAAGCCGATCACACACGACAATCTTCCTTCTTCCCTGGCTTTTAGCCAACCCGAGAAGACACACACACACAGCTGTTTCCGTTGGGTTAATCCCACGCCACGTGTTCGAGTTCCTCGCTGGACCGAGAGTTTTCGACGCAACGGTTATTCCCTGGAACAGGAGGTCGACTAAAATAAGTACTTTTAAATTCCCTCTGATCAAAAGACTGAGAGACGCCGTATCTCCCAGTGATCGAAGAGGACCCCGCTTTGTCTGGCCAACAAAGCGACTGTGGACCCGGAGGAAGAAACGAAGGAGCTTCTTCCCCGTCCCGCTGCAGCCTGCGGTCAACTGCGCTCGTCAAGACGCGTCCAGAAAGCCACCTTACTCGGAGCGCTCCGGACCAGCCCCGAGGCACCTCAAAGTAACGGGGTCTCCCCTTTTATTTCTGTCTCACCAACAGGGTGTTTAGAAGTGCCTGGGCAGGCGTTAGAACTTTGTAGGTGTTGGTTAATGCTTTTATTCCACAACGAAGTTGGAATTATTTTGCTGAACATTTTCTTTGTATGTGCATGCATTTTACAATTGATTTTGCTGTGTTGATTTGTGATCCATCAAGAACCCCGCCGTGGGTTACTGCTTCATTTCTTTCCATCTTCTTCCCTGCTTTCCCCCCCCTCTCTCTCTCTCTCTCTCTCTTTTCGCTTCTTCTTATCAGTTTAATCTCTTTGTCCGAGCTCAAGTCGCGGGCTTTGCTTTAAACTCCCTGTTAGCTGCGCCCTCTCGAAGCGAGGCATTATCCCATCAGCGTAAGCGTGGTTACGTCATTAGGACCTCCCCTCATACGTCATCGTAGCAGCCATCTTGGGAGGGTGACGTGTATCTTAACTGTAGGGAGCTTAGCTGAACTAGCTTTTGGTAAGACATCAAAGCGTCCAGTGAGATTCCCGAAGCTGTTCTGTCTGTCAATGCTGATACGTCAAATGCCGATGTTTCGAGGGCGGTGTTAAACAACTGCGAGTTAAGTTAAGATCTGCTAACCGCTCATTTTAATCCATTGTTTATTTTTGTTTTGTTCTTTATTTCCACATATATATTTTGCATGTTTTAGTTTAGTAATGAGTAAGAATTCCAAAGTTGTTTGAATCAGAGAATTACTGTAACAGGGAATTGCTTTTGGTTCAATAAAACCAACGACTGCGGAATAGACATTGTTTTGTGTTCAGTCCAATTCACAGTTGCCTGGGTATTCAGAATTCAGAGCTAACCTCCTTTGGAGTTAACATCTGATATTAATACAGAGACAATATCATTGGATGGTGATAAGGAATAAGGATTTAAACTCTAATTGCAGTTACATTGGGGTTCTCACAGCCTGCTGGATAAACCTCGTCGGTTAACAGTCCGACCTGATCATTTATTCCAGCATAAATGAGTTCATAACAGCAAATTAACTAATGCATTAGTGGTATAAATACTTACAAGCTTATAGCTAACATCACCACCATTTGAACTATATTTGTTATAGCGGAATTTTGAGTTGAATGATTTATTATTTAAATTATAATACCAAATTATAATTAATAATAATAATAATAATAAGCATATTCAACCAGCTTATGGCATAACACTATCATATAAACTATGGATGTGTCTAACATGAGGTTAGTATATATTACTTACAGAGGATAAGCTGAGAACAGGTGGAGGTGTGCAGGGTGAGGCACATTCAGTCAAGGATAAATCAGCATATCTGCATTTAACCTCGTCTCCATCGGGGTCAAAGGTCAACAGGTTAAGATTTCTATTACAGTTTGAAGGAACTCTGAGGAAGTAAAAATTTATAGAAATTAATTATCATAGAACATGGCTGTATTTATTTGTTGTCATCATATCAAAGATGTATTACTCTTCTTGTTTACCGCTGATCAAACCTCCAGTTATATCATACGTTTGTCATTAAACTGGTGCATTTATTCTCCTTTGCTGAAGTAATTGTTGATAGTAAAATATTATTCATAAAATTAATATTAATCCCTGTTGCCTTGCAGAAACAAGGTCTTTGGTTCAAAACCTTAGCCTGATTAGTAAAGCTTGCTTTAAAAAAAAAAAACAATTCACAGGCTTATAGTGGACATATTTAGGTTGATTCAAAGTTATTTAATGTTGTACTAAATCAATGCCATAAGTCCTGCAGAAAAATAAAAATCAGAAAATCATAACATATAGGTAATTTGAAGTCAGGTTACATAATTTTGGCGAACCTGGTACTTAAAAATAATACCAGGAGTTAGACCAACTCCATTTCGGAAAAAGTCTTCTACTTAAATTTGATTATTGTAGTGAAATTAATTATATCTATTTAAATTACACAAATTATATGTTTAGATAATTTTCTAATAGTATGAATGCAAACATGTAATCAAAATGATTGCAGAATTACCTCAGGACTGGAAAGATGGTGGTCTGTGGTGATGAGTTTGGTTTGTTGGTGTCGGACCGGATCCTGAGTTCAACGTCTGCCACAGCTCTCCAGGATCCAATGCCATTATTATTGCCTAACCAGCCACTACCATAAAACCTGTAATGGATGTTCAGGATATTTCAAAGTTGTAGATCACTCATGTAATTATAGTTTTTTTGTCTCAATAAGTCATTGAAGTATGGCTTGATGTTTAACTTAGCAAATTAAGCATCTTAATTACCAATATCTCTTCACACACTTAACTAGCCAAATAGTTTTTAAAACATTTTAATGTGGACTCACACAAGCTGAAATGGAGAGTTGTTGTGAAGAGACCGAGATGTGATTTTTTCACTCTGACACCAAGAACCAGAGACTTGCTCAAAGTTGGCGTTTGAAAGAATCACACTTTCATTACCACAGTTTCCAGAGCAAGAAAATGAACCAACTAGGCAGGTATTGTAGTTAAACTTAAAGCGAAGGATCACCTGTAGGTATTGAAGAACTATCAGTTGTGATCAAAATTTAAAAGAAGTAATTTTCAAATAATCAGTACTTACAGAAACTGATCCATCTGAAGTTTCCTTTGGGTAGTAGGTCATCACAGTGCCACGATAATGATTGGCTTTTGTACCTCTGACCACCATCAGCAGCAGCAGCAGAGAGAGCAACATGTTGAACGAGTCAATTTCTCTGCACTAAAACTGAGACACTAGAGACCAGGAGCGTTTATACTCCCAGAGACTTCCTCTCATCCACTCCCTCCTATTTTCTATTTATAGTCCTGGGTATGGAAGATTTTCATGGTGGAGTTTAAACTTGATTGACTATATGTTCACCTGTAAAATAAAGGATCATAATAAAATAAAATGATCTGATATTAAACAATAATAAATGCAGGAAGTAAACTGTAGTATTTAACACACTGGATGCACAGCTAACTGATCACTGATTCTGGTATTACTTTCTTTCTTTTGCTCCTTTTTTACCCTCTAATTGCATCTCAATATTTTGTCTACAGTAGATTCACAGGTAAATCTTATTCCTGGCCATGCAGGCGGTTCACAATGTGAAAAATGGGAATAGCATTTAACCTTAGGATGTCTTGCACAGGAAAGGGGTTTTGTTTCACTGCCCCTCAAAATGTGGTTTATTGTAATTTTTCCATCTACCAGTTTACACTATAAACAAAACAAAAACATTAAATGACTCCACTTCATGACTCAGGTTACATGTACAATGCCACACTTTGCTTGAATGCTTAATTAGGCCAAATAAATGCAAACAAATGATGCAAACATCAAGCCTGTGTGTAAAAAAAGAAAAAAACTAAACTTACAGCATAAAGAAAAAGAGAGGACTGAAACAGAGGCCTCCTCTCTCTCAGGTCCAGTAAAGTTGTCATTTACCAGGTAGAAAACAGTGATCTGAATAATGTGGAAAAGTTGTTGGCTTTGTGACTTTCTTAAAATACAAATGTAAAGCCATAATTTCATCTGTTACTGATTTCGTTCTCAAATACCAAAACTGTTATGGAGCACTTTGTGACATCCTGTCTTTTAAATGTGTTATATGATTAAATTTTACTTGCTTTAAGTTAGGTAACTGAGTTCAGGGTTTCTACACACCTTTCACATAAAAACTCTAGTTTAGTTAACAGGAACTCTGTATTCCCTTAACAAGAAAGACAAAAAATAATTCTCCAAACTTCACCATAAACATTTTCTTTCACTAAACACCTACATTTCAACACTTTCACAGCTGGAGAGCTCAACATTTTTAATATTATTAGTAGTCCCATGTCCACATGTTTGAAGAGTTGGTTAAAAGTTTAATGTAAATATAAGTTTGGCTGCCTTCATTTATTTACATAACTCCCTGCTGTGCAAAGGTGAAGCTTCATCCACCTGAAACGTTTGCACTCAAGGGCCTTGAGATTTTCTGCATTTGTCAGGTTCCTCTCCACTGTCGCTTCATGCTTGCTCAGTATGAGGGATTGCTGCAAAGCCATCAACAATGCAGACGACTGTCCACTGTGGCTCTATGCTCTTTCAGGAGGAGGGAATGCTCCTTGTCAAGATTCGGGTTTCCTTCGATACAAGCCATTTTGACCAACATGTCTGTATGATTCCATTGAATTTGACTTTGTAAAGTGCCTTGAGATGACACGTGTTGTGAATTGCCTCCATGTAAATGAAATTGAAAATTAATTTGTGTTGAAGGGAGGCATCCTGTGCTGATTAGCTGACATCAGCTGGTCTTTTTCTCTGACTCAACACAGGAAAAATAAAAAAATAAATAACCAAAAATTATAAAATAAGTAAATCTTTGAGAATCACAGATCTAACATAGATTGGTCCAACGTTTCTGTAGTGTTGACTGAGAGATAAAAAGTTGAAAGCAGAAAATTCAAGCAAGCAGAGGAGCAAGTTTCCAAGCTGCCAGAAGAACAAAACATAAAAATAGGAGTAAAGGAGATGGTGATATTTCATTATTACAGGTGTGTGTCTCAAAGCTTGTTATGCTGTGTTACACTGAGCTATTAGCAGGCTGCTAGCACTAGCCAAGCCAGCTAAAGGTAGCAAACAAAGTAGGAGTAAAGAAGATCCTTTGTTAAAATTCTCTGCTTCATAAATAAATTACTAGATAATCATTTAAATATTTACAATGTTAGATAAGCCCCTAAGTATTTACAATGTAAATGTAGAGTGGATGCCAAGCTTAAAATAATTTTAAACAAATTTATCCGTGCAGACACCAGAGCGGAGGAGGAGCACAGTGAGGTGAAGGTGTGTTTTGTACCTCTGAAATGACGAGGTTTATCTCTTTGGAGAACCTGGACCCAACAAAAGTGGCTTTTTCAATGAGCTCTTAAAGACGTAAGATTTCTGAATTCATCGCCGGTATAAAGTCTAACTTTGTTGATGACATAGAAAGCAAGCTCAGCTTCTGAGAAAGGAAGTTGGTGGTAGCTGCATGTCTTGTAAATTTTTTGTCCAGATATTATGCTCACAGGGATTATTCTCACCAATCCTAGAGATTCTTTCAACATAGCAAACCTTGAGAACAGTGTCTAGCTTGTCTTACAGTCCATCACCTCTCTCTGTAGAACTGTCTATTTTTCAAGCACTTTGCATCTCTGTCTCTCACAACATGGCATCCTAATCAGCAAGGCAAACAAAAGTCATTACCCCGTAAAATGGTGACTGCATCCCACAGTGAATTACAAAATCATGTTGCCCTTTTGGACATTTTCACTTAAGGGTTTATTCACTTCTGCTGTAAGTGGTTAAGAAATTAATGGCTGGGTATTGAAATATTTTGAGACAACAGCAAATTTATGAAAGTCCTATAAAAGCAGTATAACAATGACTTTAGATCGTATCAAAATGTCATAGATTCAGTGTTGTTCCATGAAAAATATTAAATAAGAAATTTTAAAAATTTGAGGTGTATTCTCACTTTTGTGAGTGCAGCACATAAAGCACTCCTGGATCTGTGAAAATGTTTTGTGTGTAGGCCCTGCCTTCCTGGACCCTCAGTTGGTCGTGGCAGATGGCTGTTCACACTGGGCCTGGTACTGTTTGAGGTTTCCTCCTGTTAAAGGGAAGTTGTTCTCTCTACCGTCACCATATGATTGCTCAGTATGAGGGATTGCTACAAATTACTTCATTCAAAGAACTGTAAACTGTTTCTACATGCTTGTTCCAGAGGAGGGATTGTTGCAAAGTTAGTAACTCAACGCAATCTGCTGGGTTTCCTTAGACTTCATTAGTTTAATGATTTGGGTTATTGTTTATGTTTTTGGACTGATCATTTTCCACTCCATGCTCCACCCTTCCCAGTCACTAATTCAGTTCACCCTAATCAGCTTCACCTGCAGCTGCATATTAGGCCTTACTCCCTGCACCTGTTTCTGCTCCTATTTAATCCAGCTTCCCACAGTCATTCCCTGCCAGATCGTCACTTCTTACTGTCTGAATGAGTTCTCCCCATTATCCTGTCCCTCAGCCAGCATTTTTCTGTGGACCCGTGCTTGCCCTTCCTTCACTAGTTGCTTTCTACTGATTGTGTGTGCGGCTTGCTTCTTGTGAGTACCTACTGGATCCTGCACTCACTCTTTCCGCTCTGGGGCCTCTTCAGATGCCATATCTGGTCATAACCTGGACTGGTTCTGAATATTGTATTTTGCCTAGACTCTTTTGGACTGCTCCGCCTACATTCTGTTCAGCCATTCTTTGGCATCTTCACCTTGGTCAACTCGTCACAATTATCTCCTGTTTTCAGCCATTACAGGTCTGTCCTGCCATTACCAGAATTTCCTGCCATCTGTCTTCTGTTACAAGTCATCAACAGCTGGTCTAGTCATCACCTGCCTGGGCTGCAATCATCTGCCTGTTCTTCATGTCACTATCTCCTATTTTTACAGTACAACTATCAAAATGCAACAGCATATTCTGGCTTGGATATTGGGTTCAATTCACAACAATTAGACTAAATAACCCTTGTGAAACAATTTTGACAATAAATTGAACTTCATAGCATTATTTTAAAAACTAAGATTAAATTGATTAAAATACTAAAATCAGGTTATATGTACAATGCAACATTTTGCTCAAATGTTTAATTAAGCCAAATAAATGCAAACAGCTAACCCTTGTGTAAAGAAACTAAACTTACAGCATAATGAAAAAGAGAGGACTGAAACAGAGCCCTCCTCTCTCTCAGGTCCAGTAAAGTTGTCATTGATCATGTAGAAAACAGTGATCTGAATAATGTGGAAAAGTTGTGGGCTTTGTTACTTTCTTAAAATACAACTGTAAAGCCACCATTTCATTTGTCACCATTTTCTTTTTCAAATACCAAGACTGTGGTGAAGCACTTTGTAACATTCTGTCTGTGAAAATGTGTTATACAAATTGTACTTTGAGTTAGGTACCTGAGTTTAGGGTTTTTACACACCTTTCACATAAAAATTCCAGTTCACTGAACAGAAACTTTGTATTCCCTTAACAAGAAAGAAAAAAATTAATTGAAATTTCCCAAACTTCATCCAAAACATTTTGTCTGTGCCCCAACACCTACATTTTGACACTTTCACAGCTGGAGAGCTCAGCATTTGTAACACTATTAGTGTTGTATTTAGACCCATGTCTACATGTTTAAAAAGTTGGTTAAAAATTTAATGCAAATATAACTTTGGTTATCTTCATTTATTTACATAACTCACTGCTGTGAGAAGGTGTTGTACAGGGCTGGAAGTTTTACAGCAGATAATGTCAGTGAAGCCTCATTCACAAGGAACAGTCATGTGTTTATCTATTTTAAATGTATTTTCCTCATCCACACCCTAATCCCTGATTTTCACGCAGGGATTAGGGTGTAGAGCTGAGCTCTGGTGATTGGAGTTAGAGGGAGGACTCTCTGCAGAAAGAGAACTACAAACTGAGCCATGCTATGTAATCTTTTCTGCTGGTGAACCCGATATTCAGCCAGACACAGAGATACGTTTAAAAGGTTTATTGTGAGGATGGGTGGTGGTGGGTGAGGCAGACAAGCAGAACCAGACGTGGCAGATGAACCTTGGCTGAAGGTGCAGGCAGGCAGGGATGAGCAGGAGACCAGAACAGGTGGTGTAGACCACATAGCCACCAGAACCGGCAGAGCAAACAGCTGGGACTCACGGTAAACCATCAGGGCTGCAGCACGCAGACACAGACAACGCAACTATAGAGTCCCGCTAGCTGAGCACACAGGATCTGGTAGAGCAGGGTACATCACACAGTGCACTACAACATGAGAAACAAAGTGAGGTGACGTTCTGGCGGGGATGAGTTGGCTGAGGCAGGTATATGTAGACTGGTGAACATGTGAGCTGAGTAGAATCTAAATACTGTCAACATGTGGAGTTGATGTGGGCTAATTGGCTGGGGCAGAGCTTACAGGATAGAGGCTGATGGCTGAGAGGTGACAGACTGAAGAAAAGTCCAAAGGCAAAACAAACAAAAACCCAAATCATGACTTGCCGACATGATCTTTAGACAAAAAACTCAAACAGTCCACAGCCAACAACCTAAAATAAACTGAACAGAAGTCAGGCTGGTCTAATAAATAAAACAAAGTGAGCAGAACAGGTCAAATAATTAAGGCAAAAACTAACAGAATCAGGTAGGGTTTCAGGCAGACAGGCAAAACATAAAAACTGGCAGGATCTGACTTACCCCAGGCAGGGAAAAACACACACAATGATCGGGCAGGGAAAAACACACACAATGATCGGGCAGGCAGGGAAAAACACACACAATGATCGGGCAGAGTGCAAGGAACAGAGGCAGGCATAAGTAGGGGAGTGAGCAGGTGAACGGAATCAAACTAATTAGACTAGGAGGAGCTGATCAGGGAAGTGGCTGGAGGTGGAACTGAACTACTGACATGTGAAAACAGGTTAAACTAAAAAACTGCTCAAGAACCAATCTGAAACACAAAATAAATGACAAGACCCAACCTAAGATGGAACTCAAACCAAGACTGAAACAGGACACAAGCTAAAATAGAAAACAAGAACCTAAAAACAGAAATTAAAACTAAGGCAGGAACTCAAACTATGACACCTTGCTGGTATTTGCTTGGTAACTGGACCTTCATTGAACGTTGACCACTAGCATCTCTGGTCCTTGTTTAGTTGGTCTTCTCTCAGTTCTTGTATGAAAATCCACTGGTGTTTGGGAATTTATATAAACCCTCAGTGGTAAACCTTCATTGTGTCTACAGTCACATGTTTGCAGGCTATACTGCTGTCTATACTCTACTGGGCTTATTGCTCTGTTGGTACCCAAAGCCTGTACTTGATTTGGTCACAATTATTTCCAGTTTTCTTTTGCAGTTTACAGGAAGTATCTACAACAGTATCTATTCATACATTCCTCAAAACTAAGGTTTCTGATCTGACCTTTCTAAAACACAGCTAAAATCACAGAATTGTTTCTATTCAGGATAAAGCTTCACTGAAACGAACTTCATCAGTAAAAATTCAAACAAACCTACAGCTTGAGGTATGTGATCTAACGTTTCTGATACTATAGCTAAAACAGAATGCTGCAGAGTATGGGAAGAAAGCACAGTAGAGGTGGTGTGTGTGTGTGTGTGTGTGTGTGTGTGAACTGTCCCAGGTAGCATTTGCATCCATAGTTTTTGATAGTGATGGAATGTTATTAGGCAGTCCAGTGCACTCTGTTCAAGGTCACAGATGTCAGATGTCACAGGATGTCTTGTTTACATAACATCCAGGAGAAATTAAGATTGCAGGGCTGCCAGTTTGGATAATAGCATTTGTTTTGGGCAGGCAGACTCTTGATTCCAAAAAGCCAAAATTGTGTTAATTCTGCCAGGGTCCAGCTTTTAGCTTTCTCCAAGATCGTTCCCATCCTGCCAGCAAGTTCACAAACAGCAGCTTGCCAGCAGTTCTGCTTACACAGCATTTCAGTCTGAGTTCTGGTAGCGGAAATAGTGTTGAAATAGGCCAAAACAGATGCCAACGTTTTCACAATTTCTTGATACTCCAGGTAAGCGCCAGCCCAAAAAAGCAGAAATCCTGTTATCATAAATACAATTTTAAACACATTTTCAACATCCTCAACATACAAAATGGACAGACACACGATCCTCCTCCCGCCGTGTGTCCAGCTGCACATGTCCCATCAGGCACAGGGGCTCTCCTTCACCCAGTCTTCTCATTGTGAAAATTTTATCAATTGCACTGAGAGTCCAGCTGACCAGATCTATAATTTATAGTTTATTTATTTATTTATTTATTTCAGACACACAAGTATATAATCAAGACAGTATATGTCCATATAACATAAATTAAAACAGTCTTAAAAGACTGCTTATAACTTAATGCCCACCCTCCAAAGCAAATTTACATTGGACTAGAAAGCAAAAAGCAAAAAGATAAAAAGATGGCCGTTTATAATACATAGAAGGAATTCCTACACTACATCCATAATCAACATTTCATTACTTTACTGTAGGTTTTTTAATATAGACCTAGATGATAAGGCATATGGAAAGTCCTAAATTGAATGAGAAAGAGAATCTATAGAAAGAGATAAAGTTAATGACGAGGAGAACATCAAAACTCAAATCACTTTGTCTTTGCAAATCATGAATTGTCAAATATACCAGTTGAAACACCCAAAGAACTGTTGATCCTGTTGATTTAGACACTCTGACAATGAATGTTTAGCACCTCGATTTTAAAATGGATGGTGATTTGAAACTTGACAGTCAAAAAGGGACCTCAGTTAAATCATTTTTATCATGTTAGGAACAAAGCAAAGGTAAAACTTATTCTTTCAAGGCAAAAATATGGAAACACTACTTTAAGCCTTCATTTCTTCATGGCTGGATTAGTGTAATTCTCTTTATCTCTGAATCGATCAGTCCTCACTCAAATTTCTGCAGCTGGTTCAAATGCTGCTGCACACCTTTTAATGGAAAAACATAAAATAATGCACATTATCCGATCCTGGCCTCCCTTCACTGGTTGCCTGTTTTTCTTAGAGTTCAGTTTAAAGAACTTCTGTTTGTTTTTAAGGATTTGAACAGCTTACTATTATTATTATTATTGTTATTATTATTATTATTATTGTTTTAAACTGTTGAGTCTTTACCCAAGTCATTTTATTAGATGTTATTTTGTTTTACCTCCTCTTAAAGTGCTCTTTAAATAATGATGATGATTATGATCACAAGAAACTTTTGCATCTAAATCCCAGAAGCTGGAAAGAAAAGAGACAAAAAGATTTTTCACACCTAACTTAGTAACTCAAGGAATTATTTTAAACTAAATATTTTAGGCAAAAATATTAGACTGTTTATTGGTTGTTGTTTTTTTTCAATCCCACCGTTATGTTTAGGAATTTCTGCCAAAAGCTACAGCATTTTCATTTAATTTATCTGAATGCAGTATTTGCAAGCCCTACTCTGATTGGTTGGAAAGAACCCTGTCTGTGATTGGCTGGTGAGGCGGACAGTTTTTGAAGTCGTCAGTGCACAGACGAGCGAACAGAGAAACCATAGACATTATATAGGGTAGTTCATTGTTATTGTTTTCATGTGGGTTTTTCGCGCATGCGCGCCGGACTGGTAGGCAAAAGGCGAACACAATGGGGACGCAAACAGAGAAACTGACGAGTTCTCCACGTATTTTTCTTCTTTAGATAACGTACTACAAGATCGTTTTAAGAGTAAGTTGATGGTTGATGGTATCAGATTGCCAGATCCACAAAGCAAAAGCCTGAAGGGACAGAGCGAGTCTGTGAAATGCTGGCCAAGTGTCCCATACCTCGACACATACAGCTGCCTTATAAACACGCACGCCAGTACAGACGAGAGAGCATGAAAGCCCCTGAAACCACTGGACGGCTACAGTTATTTTAAATCGGGAAAAAGGCTCCAGCAACCCTCGTGACGCCATGAGGGATTAAGAGGGTCAGAAAATGGATGGATGTTCACACACGTTTGTGTAACAGCACAAAGCGGCGTCGGACACGGACCGCGTCTCAGCAAAGAGGAAGATCCGCCCGGTAGGTTAAAAAAAGATATTGTTTACTACGGATTATTTTGGTGTTTTTGTCTTGTTAAAATGGGTGGGGGCGTCGGCGACATTGCAGCGTAAACACAGAAGTACTAGCGCCCCTGAAAGGGCGGAGGGGAGGTGGCGATCGCTACACGGGCCGGAGAAGCGGCCCGTGTAGCGATCGCCACCCCCCCTTCGCCGCTATTTAAGTAGAACAATGACAGGAGCAGAATTAAGTTGTATTTACCGGAGATGAAGTGTAGACTGCAAATTCTGTCGTATTATGATGGCTCCCCCAGTTCATTGGGAGTGTCTGCCTGCGCTCTTTTCATTGAAAATATCCATTTCTTTCTTCGTCCTTCCTCCTTCGGTAAACGACAGAAACGTACATCCAACAATCTGGAACGCCTCTCTGTGCAACCGGGAGCACAACAAGTCGTAGGCATTGTTTAGATTCCAAAAACAAACGAACTAAAAGTATGCTCTAAATCACCCATTTTGTAATGATAGTAGACGGGAACAGTTCTGCTTTTGCCTATCCGCGGGACCCAGATGTAGCGCTGACATCACGCGTGAACTACCCTATATTGTGTCTATGGGAAAAACAGCCGAGCGAGCGCACAGCTTGTGTTGAGCGTGGATGTAGCAGATCACGGCAGACACGGAGCCGAGCGCGAGCGAACATAGTGGACTAAGAAGAGTTTATCAGAGTTGAGCGCGCACGTGATGTTTAAACGCCGAATACCTGTCTCACTGCGCGCTCAAACAAAAGACACAAATATCGCTCCAGAAGTGGGTATACGCAATACTGAAAAATAAGTGGTTATGCGCTGTATACCCGCATACACCCTGGACTACACTGTCTGACTTCATGTGAGATCGTGAAGCATTGACACCAATTGTGCAGCTTATTTTTTTTTACAAACACGGCAAAATCCTTCCTCATCCTTACCGTTGACAGGCTGCAGCCATGTCCCGAATTCCTCGTTTTCCATCCACTTTTGTTGAAATTTGCATTTGCACTTTCTCCGCCTCGAGCTTCTTTTCCAAACATTGTAAAAACAAACGGCTTTACGATCAACCGGAAGCAGTTCAGCGCAAACACGCGGAATCAGTTATATCTGATAATATGTCTGACAAAACTGTTTTTATGACCGTATTTTGTTAGAAAAAAATAATGCCACCAATAATCACATGTAATGACGTTTAATGCTAATTAATGCCTTAATTTTAAAAAATTTCATTTAATGACTTTTAATGACTTTTAATGCCCCGCAGAAACCCTGCAAAAGTTAATAAAACAAATCTTAAAGGTAACTTCAAAACCCAATCATCTGACTTTTTTTAAATATTCACATGTCATTTTTATGTCAATTAAATTGATTCACAAAGTCTGAAATCCATTGTTGTTGGGAATCAGATTAGTTAGTACTCCTCTCTGACACCATTCACTTTCTCAGTTAAACAGCTTCCATCAGAGACCCAGGTGTCACCAAAGGTGTGGACTTTGACTTGATTACCCAGTTCGAGTCAGACTCAAGTCACAGATTTGATGATTTGAGACTTGACTTGGTTGTGTTAGAAATATCTGTGACTTCACCTGGACTTTAATACAAAGGACTTGTGACTTGACTTGGACTTGAACATCTTTACTTGAAATGACCTAATACTCTAATTGGTCTACCCCAGCTGCCAACATGCCAAAGCTAGGGTACACCCTGAACAAGTTATCAGTCTGATGTAGGACTGAAAACCTTCAAGCAAGAAGTTTAACATTTATAGAAAGCTTTTTCTAAGTTTTTAAGTATGTAGTGTTTCAATGATTGCTCAATTTGACTTCTTGAAGACTCAAAATTAAAACATAGGACTTGGACTTGTTATTCTTATGACTCATCCTGAAACTTGCTAGTCCTAACTTGTGACTTTGAAAGTAATTAACTTGATCCCACTTTTGTGTCTCACTTTGTGAACATGAGCTGAAATTCTGCTTGATGGATCCCCTATAGATCATAAAGATATTAGGTGCCATCAATTTTAGAAAGTATTCATATTTTATAAAGAGCCTGTTTACTGATATTAATCAGTGTGCACATGTTTCCTCTGGGCAATATATCATAGTGCCTTATAAATGTGAATATTTGAACCGCTGAGCAGCAGCACCAACAGAAACATGGTGGTCAAGTCACTTTCAGTTTATAAAAACTGAGAAATAAACAAGACATGTGAATTTATAAATCCACACACCACCTCTTTCTTTACCTCTTAGCTTATTTTATTGCCAGTCAAAATATTTAACAGTGTGATCTCCTGCCGAAAACACCCCCTCCAATCAGCTATAACACATGAAACACCTGAGGTTGCAACCAATAATCAATTATACACAGTGAAATGTCTGAAGGATTATGAAAAAAAAAACATCACTATAATTGTGTTTTTCTTTTCTCTACCCCTTTTTACATACAAGTTAAATCTCACATGAAAACATTGAGCATAGACCGTGGTTATATTATACACTAAAAAACAGTTTGTAGCTGGATAACATAAATAAACTGTAAAAAAATACAACTGTTATATTAATGATATTCTGATGTGGAAAATGTTTGCAAATATAGAATAGCTACTAAAAATAACTTTTTTCTCTTGCATTTGCAGAAAAATATTTCTAATCTGTCATTGTTGGTCAACATTTGACTAAAAAAATTAAAATTATATATCTCTTCAAGTATTACTATTTTACATCATTGGTACACCTGTATAAAAAGTGCACACTACTTGATATGTGTTAGTATTAAAACTACAGATTTAGTCTCATAACCTAAAAATATAAGTTCATTAAACTGTAAAAAGGTTTAGGTGCTGGTGTTCAGATTTTTAGCCACATGGGCCAAAATCACCAAGTTGAAGGACACAAAAAATTGATTTTTTTTATTTAAAATGTAAACATAAATATTGGTAAATATACAAGAATAACTGACACAGCTGACAACCAATCAGAGCCAGGCTCCTGGATCCTGGCTCTGATTGGTTGTTTCTGACCGGGAGTCGTCTATTTTTGCAAATTGCAGCAGGACCACTGGGATGAGCCTGAGGAGCTTTATTTTCATTTTCATTTAATATATTTTTTCAACCATTATCTGCTGAGCTGTTGTTCACCAGGCAAAAAGTAATATTTTGTTGGAACCCTTTTTCAATCAGTTTATCCTTGATCTGCAAAAGAAAAAAAACAAAAAGAAAAACGTTTGGGTTAGACACGGTTCTGCCTCATAAACAGTAACGGATTAATAACACAATTAACAGGCATCTCTATGCTAACAATCATCTGTTGACATTTGCAGCCGTGCTACATTTTTCTTAAGTGACAATTTCTGTAAACCCATGAACAGGTGCAAATAAAGTAAAGCATCCACAACATCAGATTTTATTTCTTTGCATTAATTTCAGGGACATACTGACCGCTTTGAGGATTCGGTCTTTTTCGTCGTTCAGTGACAGCGTAGTCGGGATGTTCAGATTCAGAACAGCAAGAAAAGCTGTAAGGAGAAGAGATCAACAAGATCAGAATAGTTAACAGCAGCCATCTGCAATACTACTACTCCTTTCCCTTCTATGTTTTCATACTCCAAGACAATTTGGTCTTGGAGGATCTGTACTTGTCAAAGGAACGGTGGACACAATAACAGTGGTAGAAGTCACAATAGGTTTTGTGAATACAACAGGAGAAACATGATTGAGATACACAAAACTGAAAGTTTTTAGATTTCAAGCTGAGAGAATTAGACTTACTGTTCCGAACCGTCACAATAACACATCGAAGCTCAGACTCGTACACAGAAGTAGAGACACTGTGGGGATAATACAGCACAGAAGTTTTATTGTTAGACTCTGATGTAAAGTACCCTAAAATATTCAAGCAAATTCTCCAAATCTTAAGTATTTGTGGACTACAAAATAAAATATATTTTTCTGATAAATACAAATTGTAGTAAAACTTCTTTTGGATCTTTTTTTATCGCTATTGTTTTATTTTAGTTTATTTAGGGGTGACTGTGGCTCATAACTGTCCATTGGTTTTTGCATGCCACATCTGTGAAGTTCTTGCCGTCCTTGGGTTATCTGCTGTGTCCCTGTTAACTGCTTTCTGCAGCTCCAGCCTCTGTGATCGCATAATCCTTAACAGTACCCTAACTCTGACTGTCTCTGTCGTTGTGTCCTTGGGCAAGACAATTCACCTGCTTTGTCTGCTGCCGGAGGTCAAAGGGGCTGGGTGGCGACAGATTGTCTGGCAGCCTCGCCTCTGTCAGTCTGCCCCAGGGCAGCTGTGGCTACTAACATAGCTCACCACCATCAGGGTGTGAATTTAGTGCAAAGTGCCTTGGACTTGATGAAGCGCTACACAATTACAGACCATTCACCATAGTTTTATTACCTGCTGAACAATAAACTAAACCAAAACCAAACATGCTAAATTTTAAAGGTAATAAGCAAAGTTGTCAAATTGGATCTGCAAATCCAAGGATCCAAAACATATAAAAGGGTCACGTTCCTTATTAAAAGAGGGGTCTATGGATTTGTATTTATTTAAACTAGAATTTTTTAGCCTGTACTTAGCAACATTATGCTGTATATAACCTGTTTTACACAGGCTTATTGAGGTTTGCAGAAGTTCTTTGCTTGACAAAAAATAGGAGTCAACTTCATTTTTCATTGCAATGTTTGACATTAAATTGAAATTTTTCCTGCATTTAATCCACCCCAGTGGGAGCAGTGGGCTTTGCCCAGGGAGCAATCTTGAGCATAGGGTCTTGCTCAGGGACTCAGAGTGGTAGTCTGTAGGATTCGAACAGGGGAAGATGCAGCCTTCCAGAAAACAAGCAGCCTGCTCTAAAGCCGCTAGGTCTCCACTTTTATGTAAAATTATCTCTAGAAAATATTATTTTGTAATTGATCTGCTTATGTCAGACTGATATTCCATTAATCCTGATGAATCCAATCAGTTAATTCGACTGCAGTCATGTCTTGATGACATCAAAAGCTGGATGACTTTATATTTCCTGCACTTAAATTCTGACAAGACAGAAGTTGGAATCTTTGGACCTGAGTTCTCAAAAAATAAACTTCTTAACTCTGGAAGGCATTAACTTGGCCTCTGGTAATAAAGTAAAAAATCTTGGTGTTATTTTGACCAAGACATGTCATTTAAATCCATATCAAACAGGTTTCCAGAGTTTCCTTTTCACCTTAAGAAAATTGCCAAAATTAGAAACATTCTGTCCAGGTGTGATGCTGAAAACTAGTCCATGCATTTGTTACTTCAAGCTGGACTATTGTAATCTTTACTATCAGGAAGTCCACAAAATGCAGTTCAAACTCTTCAGCTGATCCAAAATGCTGCAGCAAGAGTTCTGATGAAAATCAACAAGAGGATCATATTTCTCCAATTTTAGCTTTCCTTCATTGGCTTCCTGTTAAATCAGAATAGAATTTAAAATTCTCCTTCTAACGTATAAAGCCCTTAATAATCAAGCTCCATCATATATCAGAGCTCTGATTACCCCGTATGTTCCTAACAGAGCACTTCGCTCTCAGACTGCAGGTCTGCTGGTGGTTCCTAGAGTCCTCTAAAAGTAGAATGGGAGGCAGATCCTTTAGCTATCAGGCTCCTCCTCCTGTGGAACCAACTCCCAGTTTTGGTCCGTGAGGCAGACACCCTGTCTACTTTTAAGACTAGGCTTAAACTTTTCTTTTTGACAAAGCTTATAGGTAGAGTGGCTCATGTTACCCTGAGCTACCTTTATAGTTTTACTGCTATAGGCTTAGGCTACTGGAGGATATCGGGACCTATTTTCTCACTCTGCTGATTTGTACTGTTCTCCAGTTTTGCATTGTTTGTCGTCATTTCAGCTTTAACTTTCTGTTCTCTCTCTTTTCTCTTCATAGTAGGTACACCTGGTCTGACGTTCTGTTAACTGTGACATCATCCAGAGAAGACGGCTCACCCGCTATTACCATCTAATGTAGAACAGATTACTGGATCAATGTGTGCTTCTGTGCTTTTTTGTCTCTCTTGTTGTGTCTCTGCTCTGTCTTCTCTAGCCCCCAGTGGGTCGAGGCAGATGACCGTTCATACTGAGCCTGGTTCTGCTGGAGGTTTTTCCTTCCCGTTAATGGGGAACTTCATGCATGCTCAGTATGAGGGATTGCTGCAAAGCCATGGACAATGTAGACGACTCTCCCTGTGGCTCTACGGTTCTCCAGGAGTGAATGCTGCTTGTCGGGACTTTGATGCAATCAACTGGTTCCCTTATATAGAAAATGTTTTGACCAATCTGTATAATATGACTGAATTTGACTTTGTAAAGTGCCTTAAGATGACATGTTTCATGAATTGGCGCTATATAAATACAATTTAATTTAATTGAATATTAAAACTTGTTTATTAATCTGAAACATGTAAAAAAGAAAAAAGATTTCACAAAACGTCATATGCAGATGTCATTCAGAAGGGAAAACAATGTCTCTTCATTTTCATTGTTTAAAAGTACCTTTACTGTCATCAAATTATTAAAAATAAAAATCAGCAGGGACTGATCAGAGGAGTGGTCAAATATCCCTCTCTACCTGTATGCTCCAGCCTTGTGAAGATTGCATTTGTATGCAATCTTTAGTAAGGGATTGTGTCAACTGTAATAAAATATTTTAAGACTTTAGATTTTTTATCATCATTTCTGGGGGGGAAAAATAAACTACACTGACACTATACAGAAAGAAAAACTAAAATATTCTTAATAAAATGAATACATACTTTGTACAACTATAAAAACAATAAGGACCAAATACTGACCTTGCCTGGACAAAGCAGATGGGGTGGCTCTGTCCATCCTCTCTTGCAGATGTGTCCGGTCAGAGTAAAGTTTCCTGATCCAGAAGAAGTCTTGACCACGTTGTAACGGCCCGCTGTACAGGAGCTCTGTGATCCTTTATCAAACACAAATATGCATGATTGTATGTGATTCCAACTTTTTACCACCTAAAACAAATCAGGTACAAAGTTAATATTATGAACAAGACACGTGTTTCTTTTATGGTATTTATTGCTTTTTAAACTGAATCCTCTCTTGTTTAACTTATACAAATACATACACTGGAAATAAGCTTAAAAGATTTAAGACAGAACCGAAATAATTTTTTCTACATTTATACCAAATCCGTGCAATCAGAACCAAAGATGCAGAGACAGGGTTCAGTTTTATGCTACACTAATCTGGAACAAACTCCCAGAAACCTAAAAAAAATATTTAAACGGTAAATTCTTTTACATCAAGGGTTAAAACTCCTACTTGTTTAGTATTGCCATTGCCTATTCTATTTTAAAAAAGGTGCCTTGCAAAATAACTTGCCTTCCCTTAATAAAATAGATGCGGTCTAATTCCAGCCTAAGTCAAATGTCCACAAAAACAACCCTGTTTTAACAAGGGGAAGTACAGTGTGTACCAGCTTCTGTTTTGTTTCAATGAATCTGATTTTCATATGTTTTGCGTTTCCTTACACAGAATGAGTTGTTGCTGCTCTGATGTTGATCTTAACAGCCTGATTGACTGGAGTGTAGAGCCGAGCTCCGTGTTCTGGAGTTGGACTCAGAAACTTGGCAGATAAACACCTTCTGTGCAGGATGGTGCTGCAGGATCCACTGGAACAGATCAAGAAAGAAACAACCTCAGCCATCCAAAATAATTTAAAAGTATAAAAAGTGAGTTTGTCTGTGAACTGTCCATGTCCTTGGCAAAATTATGCTACTATGACTTGTTTAGAACTGTTATATAAGGAAAGTTGTGCCAGGAAAACCATTTTGTCTTACACATTGTTTCATATTTATTAAATACAACACAATATTAACATAATAATAACCACACACGCAATTTTCTTTATCTTTTTAACACGTTTATATCCATTCTTTAGTTTTTCCTAAGTGTGACTATGGGCACAGGTGTTTGTTTTTTGATTTTCCTTTAGGTATGTATTTTTGAGTCCCTGGATTGTGCTTTCCTTAGTTTTTTCTTTGGCTCTTACTTTTGTAGATTCTTTCTTAGTCTTTGTAAGTTCACTCTGTGTTATTCTCTGTTAGATTTTTTTTCCTGAAAACCCAGCTCAGTGTCCTCCTTGACCTTCTTCCCTCATCGGTCTCTGCTACCCCTAATGTCCTAAGATTATTTTTCCCGTCTTCTGTTTCATTGCTCCACTATACATATATACTAAATTGTTACCTCTCCTCTCTGTTGGGACCTTTGCTTTTACATGGATTTATGCCTCCTACCAGCCTTATTCCTCCCTGCATATGTTGCTGTGTTTCCTGCCTGATTTTCTGGTAAAGAAATAATGTAAGTTTTTCTTTGTTCCCCCATTGACCACCATGGTCAATGGGGGATTGCTCCCACTGGGTCAGTCTCAGCGTCAAGCAGAGGAGCATCTTGGTGTCTCTTGTTATCAGTGGTGGTAGTAGAATGGAGAGATGGACAGAGGATTGGGGCTATAGATCGGGCACCGTAGACCCAGCCTGCCCTGATCTGGGCACACAGGCATAAAAGCCCAACTCAAACCCGACTAACATATTTGAATTTTTGGCCTCAGCCCCAAGAAAACCCAATGTGAGTAAATATTTTACTAAAATATTAGTGCTACTAGATGCAGTCTGTGCAACACTGCCTAACTTCGTGTGCAAGGAACGCTAGGTTAAACCGTACTCAGATGGCACAGGCACTCAAAGTGAGGACTGGCCCAGGGCCCAGATGTGCATGTCGGGCAGGTCACATGCAAGGTGTGGCAGAGCAGAGCAGACTCTGATGTGTCATTGTCCCTGCTCTTCCAGCTGCAAGATGGGCTAATTAGTGTGATGTGGATGAGAGAAACTTATCAAAACACTGGGCAGGGCCACGTTCATGTGCACACTGCCTGCTCTGCTGGGCCTAATTACCTGCTGTACCCGACTTTCTCTCTTTTCACAAAAGAGTAGGCAATAAAAGTACTAGTCCTCTAATTTTGTAATAAGTGTAACCACATTTTGTATTCACTACAACTAAACAGACTAAGCTTACACATGGCAGAGAAAAAAAATCTCACACGCCTGACCTGACCCGCACCTGACCGTCCTGACTGACATCAAGGCCAAATCTGGCC